>NW_026855391.1:0-6648 GCF_026571515.1 Ruditapes philippinarum
CAAAACCAAAACAAAAAAGAATTAAACGGGGTTTTTAATTAAAAAAAATTTTTAAAGAAATCCCAAACCCTCCCCTTGGGAAAAATTTCTTTTTCCCAAAAAGGTTCCCAAATTTTTTTTTTTATAAAAAAATTTCCCCCCTTTTTTTCAAATTTCCCCCCTAAAATTATTATTTATATTCGTTTGAAAAGAAATTTTTTTTTTTTGGTTTGGCAACCCAAATCACCAAAAAAAAAAAAGGGTTTTTTTAATTTTTTTGGGGGAAATTTTTTTTACCCCCTTTTTTTTTTAAAAAAAACCCCCCAGGAAAATCCATTTACCCCAAAAAAAGAAAAACCCGTTTCCCCCGGGAAAATCCCCCCCCCCCCCCCCCAAAAAAACTTTTGTTTTAACATTTTTTATTAAACCCATTAAATTTTTGAAAGATTTTGGGAAAAGTCCCTTTTTTTAAAAATTTCCGGGGCCGGGCCCTTTGGGCCCTTTTTTAAATGTTTAAACTGGGCAATTTAAAAAATTTTAAAGTGGTTTTTTTTTGGTTTTAATTTTCTCTTAAATTTTGTCAAATAAAAAGTTTTTTCCCCCTAAAAAAAGGGTTTTTTTTCAAACCATTTTTTAAAATTGGTTTTAAAAACCCAAAAGTTAAAAAAAAAAAATTTTTTTTTTTTTCCCCGGGGTGGGGACGTTCCAAAAAAATTTTGGCCCCCTTAAAACCCGGTTTTTAAACTTTTTAAAAAAAAGTTTTTTTTCTTTCATGGGTTTTTATTTTACGAAAAAACCAAAAACCCATATCCCCTAAAAAAACGTTTTTTAAAAAAATTTTTAAAGAAAATTTTTTAATTTAAAAATTTTTAGGAAAAAAACTTTAAAATCAAAATATCCTTTCCTTTTAAAAATTAAATTAAAAGGTTTTAAAATAGGGTAAAATTTTTTTTTTAAAAAACCCCCGGGGGGTTAAAAAAAAGTTAAAAAATTTGGGGAAAAAATTTTCCAAAAGGGGGGTTACTGGGTTTTATTTTAAAAAAGGGTTCCAAAAAAATTTTTAAAAAATTTTTCCCTTAAAAAAGTAATAATACTTACAAAAAGTAATTAAAAGTTCCAAAATTTTTTGGCCCCCCAAACTTAAAACCTTTTGAAAAAGGAAAATAAAAATTTTCTGTTTTGGGGGGCCCCAAAATTTCCCGGGCCCTTTTCTTAAGGGGAAAGGGGTGGGAAAATTTTTTTTTAAGAATATTTTGTAAAAGTATTTGTAACTTTAAAAAGAAAAATAAAGAAAAACAGTTTTTTTTTTTTTTCCCAAAACCCCAAAAAAAAAAGCTTCCCTTTTTGGGGAATTAAAAATTTTAAAAACTTTTTTAAAAAAAAGGTCCCCCCAAAATTGGGGGGCTCCCTTTTCCAAAAAAATCAACCAAACAAAAACCCCCCCAAAACGATTATCGAACAAAAATGTTATTTATCATTTTTTTTAACCCGAAAAAAAAGCACGCCAAAGATTTTTTTAATTTTTTGGGGAAAAAAAAAACATATTTAATCATTTTTTTTTAAAATATTTTTAAACTTTTGTTTTTTAAATTGATTTTTTTAAATCTTCTTTTAAAACTGAGTAAACAACTTCACAGCTTGTAAACATATAAAAAATCTTTATCATTTTATTGTATGTTGATTTTTCAAAAAAAAAATTTTTAAAATTTTTTAATCAGATTAAGACAAAAATGTTAGAAGGAAAATAAAATTGTTCAAATTGTTATTTTTAGAAAAATTTTTATCAAAAAATTACATCTTCATGTTCGAAAAAAATATAAAGATTTTCGGCTCATTTTTATGTCTTTGAATCGCCTCCCACAAAGGTTTTATTTCCAAAGGGGGGGAAAAAATTAAAAAAATCATGTTAAACTTTCGATTTCTTTCACATACATAAAAAATCGAATTTATTTCTTTCAAAAACTCATTATCTATTTTTAAAAATCTTTTTTCGATCTTAATTTTAATTCAGTTAAAAAAAATCAAACTTTTCGAATCAAATTCATTTCACATTTAAAATTCAAAAATTTCAAGGTCGAAAAAAATGATTTCCCCAGTACATTCCCCTTGTGGAAAAGTTTTTCAACGAGTGGGGGCCTTCTTGTCCCCCATGGCATTTTAAAGTTCCCTTTTTAAAAAACGGTAAAGTTTTTGGGGTTTTTTTTTTTTGTTTGTTTTTTTTTTTTTTTTTTCATAAAAAAATTCCCAAAATTTTTTTTTCTTTTAAAAATCTCCCTGCCCAAAAAGGAAAAAAAAAAACGTAGGAAAAATTTTTCCTTTTGGGAAAATAGAGGGGAAAACCCCAAAATACTGGGGGAAAGGGAAGGGGCTCAAAAAAAAAACCCAACCAAAAGCGGTTTAAACCCCTCAAATTAAAAAGAAAAAACTTTGAAGAAAACCGACGAAAAGGCCCCAAAAAAAAAAATGGAACTTCCCCCGGGGGGCCCCCTTTGGAAAACTACGAAAAAACCCCTTCCCCCGGGGGCATTTTAACCCTCCCCCGCTTCCGCCCCCCAAACCGCCCTGGGCCCCAAAAGTTTTTTGCGCTCCAAAACGGGGCCCCAAAAAGGGAAAAGCTTTAAATTTAAAAGAAAAATTTGGTTTTTTCCCTTTAAATTTAAAAAAACGGGGGGGTTTTTTTTCGCCCCCAAAAAAAACAAAAAAAAAAAACCCAAAAGGGAAACCCCGAAAACCAAAAAGGAAAAACAAAAAATAAAAACGAAAAAAAGTTTTCAAAAACTTTTTCCCGGGCCCTTGGGAACCCCAATTTTTACAGAAACCCAAAAACCCCCAACAAAAAACAGTGGGAAAAAAGGGGGAAAATTTTTTGGGAAAAGAAATGATATTTTTAAAGAACCCCCTGAAAAGTAGTAAAAGGATTTAAGTTTTTTTTCACGTCGACCAAAAGGAACCAAGAACGGAATTTTTAAATTTCCCGCGGGCTTTTTCCAAACGGAAAGGGGAATTTAAAAAAATTTTCGTTCCCGGGAAAACCCCAAACTTTAAAAAGAAAAGAAACTTGGAAAAAAAGGAAAAATCGGATGATTTTTTGGAATTTTTTAAAGTGTCCAAGTCGTTTATCCATGCACCCCTTACAACACAACGTTAATGACGTGAAATATGCCCGTAAGAAAAACCATTGAAACCCAAAAACATGGCTACTATATCTGACCTCCAGTACTAAAAGGAAATAATCTCGGAGCTGAAATTCACGCGACCGCCAAAACCGAAAAGCAAGCAAAGGAACAAAGCAGGGCTATGAAACGTCACGACAAATTCGCGAATGAAATTGCTACAAAAGTTGCTAAAATGGACCAGAGAGAGGGTAAAGAAGCGTTGTTGCAGAAGTACTTCGCCGACTACATAACATATCGTTCACCAGGACACAAATATCGTGATACAAGATTCCGAGAACAAGGTGATGGCGCGGAATCTACGACTGTATACCCGGCTCAGCGCAATGTAACCGGTTGCGAGTTCGAGACAGTAACACCAAAGCGAAGCATCTCGCGGTCATCTCTCACATTCAATGAAAGTGACACGAGCAGCGATTCCGGCCAGGAGGACGATATGTTGAACTTCGATACAGCGTTCATCTCTGACGTCACGAAAGTTGACAACGGATATAAAGTACCTCACGTTAGCCCTAACTCCCATCTTGACAATTCCTTACATGAAGAAGTAGACTTAAATACTGCATGTGTAGGCAAGTTAGTAGACTACAGTTTGAGCGAAGAAGACTCTGTACTCGCTGACCCTAGTGACATCAGCTCTATAAGTACAGTTAGCGAACATATCGTACATAATGTAAGCAGCGTCTCTGATATTGTAAAAGCTATCTTTAATGAGAACAGAGAGGTCAGCGAAGATGACGAAATGGAGAGCTTCATGAAGACAAAACTTTGGGACGAATTCTCCGATGAAGGCCTCAGTTCCTTGGGCAGTGAAGATGAAAAGGAGATTCTTGTTTAAAATCAGACACTTACTCATTCGATTATGAAAACAGACAATTTGAACTCAAATGAAAAATAGAAAACTTTTCTAAGACAATAACTCCTTGTGTATAAGTCTAAGCATAGCTAGTAAAAGACAATCCAAATGGACGTGTCTTCCAAAAGACCTTTCTTATTTATGTATACTATGTGTATTACCATTTTGATATAATGACCGCCGTTTCTCTAAATCTCGTTCTTTCATTTTTTTATATAAAGACTCATTGCTCTTAGTATTTCTGTAAATATGTGGTTTTTGAAATCTGGAATGTGCTATAGTCGTGTTTTAAACTATTGTTATTATTGCTATGAAACATAATTTTTGTTTTTGTGCATATGATTTGTTATTGATAAATGTTTTGAAAATGTGCAATAAAATGTTTATGAAGAATACAAATGATTATGTTCATTTTATTGATTTCTGGGTAAAATTATTCGATTATTGTTGCCATTGTGACAAAACTCACGTACACAATCAAATGCACCCCTCGTTTATTATGCGATCTATTATACCTTCGGTCATAGATATTTTGCTTAATTTAGATATAGATGTTCGTTTGCAATAAAGAAGCTTTAGTTAATATAAGCATAAAGACCATAAAGAAACAATGGCCAGAGAACGCTGCCCTCGGGTTTCAATAAATATCAATATTACATGACACAGTTAAATCTGTCAGTAGCGGCCAGTCTCAGTGCGACCAGTCTAATGGGAATTGAAATAAGGTGCTCTTTGTAGATGAAAAGTGGTCTGAAAAAAGTATATATTCAGCCAAAAGTAAAGCTTAAATGTTAACCTTTTATGACAGGAATTTCTGTTTGTGGTCTACAATCCGGAGTGGTCTGAAGTACAGGTTTTACTGTACAGTACATTTGATTTATAAGCACAATCTATATGTTTTACTTTGTAAGTCTCCAATTTGGGTAACAAATAGACGGGAAAAAGAAATATTATTATCTTATTTGTATGATAATCATATAAATTTTCTTTAACCCGTAACCTGCTGATTTTTTTAATGGACTCGCCCAATTTTTATTTTTCGGACTGTCCATTATAAACGTTTGGGAGGTCAATATGAAATGACCGAAAAGCGGATGTGCAAATAGGCCTGACTACACTGGTAATCCGGGTTAAAATCAATGTGGACTTAATGTAGAAAATAATTGAGCCGCGTCACGACAAAACCAACATAGTGCATTTGCGACCAGCATGGATCCAGACCAGCCTGCGCATCCGCGCAGTCTGATCAGGATCCATGCTGTTCGCTATCAGTTTCTGTACTTGTTAAAGGGTTGGTAAGCGAACAGCATGGATCCTGATCAGACTGCGCGGATGCGCAGGCTGGACTGGATCCATGCTGGTCGCAAACGCATTATTTTGCCGTGGCTCAATTATTATACAATTTACTTAATTGAAACAATATTAAAAGCAGTAAAAATAGCAAATTGCCATAGAAATTTAACTTCTTTATTGTTACTATCGTGTAAGGGATTGATTGCATAACACTAAAAAGGAAATGGACAAAAATTACCGAACAATGATCGATATATCTTTGGTATGTATAATTCATTGTTGAACTAAATTCTCGCGCAGAATTTAATTAAATATTTAAATATTGACATAACATTGATACATCATTCATCATTAATAGTTTAATAGGAAATAAAAGTCAAAATTTACCGGAAAAACTGTACATTTATTACATTTCCTTAGGCAACTTGTCATTACGTAAATTAAATAAATAACAACAACAACAACACACAATCGGCCTGTATAATATGCGCAAAGCTGTTTTGTATGTTTTGAGAAAAGTTTGAGAAAATTTATGTTTCAATAAATTTTGTCGATTTACTAGGCTAATTAATCAATGTCGATTTACCTTTAAATCTGTTGCGATTGATTTGAAATATTATAATCCTATTGGACTAGATATAATTTCAAACGTTAATTAACAGAAAAGGTTTTATTGACCATAGAGGATTGATGATGGACAAGGCTATTCACAAAGCATTAATTATTCGCAGTAAAAAAAATGTGTGTCCATAAGGGTATATCTAAAGTCTATTTTTTTATGTTTTGATATCTTACAAGTTTGAAACATTTTATAATAATCTGTAAAATGATTTAAGTTCGTGTTGATAACTATATGCATGTATATATAGGAAACATCCGACTTTTTAGCCTTTTTTTCGAAGTACTGATGTGACATGGAAATAACAGGAAATGTCCCGTGGTTTGACGCCATCAGAGACAATTTGGCATGTTACTATAGGTGCGTCTATATGGTTTTCTAAATTTTTGGAGCATCGAGTTACTCAACATACTCATAATGACGATATATTGAAACCCCGAACTGTCTCTAGATCACCATGCTGGATTTTAAGAGTATCGTATAAGGAGTGTGTTTTGATAGTCATAATATTTTAGGACTGCCTTTTAGTGCTTTTGAGCACGTACTTTCCCTGCTGAATATGTGTAATTGACTTTTCATGTTTTTAATTTGCAATTGTTCCTTGATCAATAAATTGTTAGTAATTTTGAAATATAAGTACCAGGTTAATCATCTACCCGTAAAGTCTGAGCGAACTGTTCGGGGGTTTCCCAGCTCTTTTTACTGGGGTTTAAGGAATATTTCCCCCG
>NW_026855392.1:0-13457 GCF_026571515.1 Ruditapes philippinarum
AATTTTTAAATATTTATTTTCTAATTCTTTCATTTTTAATTATTAACAACCAAATTTTATTCACTATTATAATATTAATTAAGTCAATATTACATGTATATATATCTTATTTATTCAATATTGTATTCAATATTAATTATTATACATATCTAATTTATTCAATATCATATATATCTAAATCTTTAATATTATATATATCTAATTTAATCAACATTATATATATCTAATTAATTCAATATATTATATTATATATATCTAATTTATTCAATATGATATATATCTAATGTATTCAATATCATACATATATCTAAAGATCTCATGACCATCAATTTTTTGCCATAAGCAATTATTTGCTTTGTTTCAACACTATAAAGACGGAGTGAAAATTTTTCCTCTAGATATTTGAGGAAACCAAAATATTCATATATATTATATATCAATGAAATTTTAAATGACAGCTAGCTATTCGATGCTAAAACTGACCAACATCAATGTGAGAGATTTGTTTTCAAAATAAATGCTTAAGTTGAGCAGTGTTACAAGTTACAAGTATGAGTCTATCGGATTTGGTGTATGACGTCATGTAAGGTGGAGAAGTCGGCTGCATTCGCCTATTATTATTGTCACTAACTTTCAGAGATTAGTAATGAATTTTTTTTTAATTTTTGTTGTTGGAATTAACCTCTTATCAACACAGTATGGGTCATATGTTGACTTTCCGGCTTTACTGGAGGAGGAAAGCCTCATGTGCCCCTCTCTACACAAATGGGCACATAAGTTTAAAGTAGAACCACAGACATTCGGTTAGCTAGCTGGGAAGCTTTCTGGCATGAAGAATCCAAAAACTCTGCCGCAGCTCAAACCTAGAGGCATGTGCTTAGAAGTCAATGACCTTAACCACTCAGCCACAAACCCCTCTCTATTAATGACCTATAGTTGAAATGATGGCAAAATAAAGTTGATAATAGATGAGATAAAGCAAGAAAAAGTAACAAATCACTTACCATCTCGCGTTTTAATCTATCAGCAACATCTACATGCTGAAATTTATAAACAATGTTAATTGAAATGACTGTCTGGATTCATTTGAGCCGTGCCATGACAAAACCATCATAATGGGTTTGCGACCAGCATGGATCCAGACCAGCCTGCGCATCCGCGCAGTCTGATCAGGATCCATGCTGTTCGCTTACCAACCCTATTACAAGTAGAGAAACTGATAGTGAACAGCATGGATCCTGATCACACTGCACGGATGTGCAGGCTGGTCTGGACCCATGCTGGTGGCAAACGCACTATGTTGGTTTTGTCATGGCACAGCTCATTTTACTGTAAAATTAATCAATATTGGAGTAATACCAACTTGCATGAATATGAATATAGCAAAATAAAAATTTCTTTTCTCTATCAAAGATGTGTCTCAGCCACTCACTCAGTTGATCATAATACCTTAGCCATCAACAGTTCACATATAATCAGAATTAAAGGCTATCATAAACTTGATCAACAGTAAAATTATGTTGTACACAGATCAACGAAAGAATTGTATCTAAGAATGTTTCTGTCATTTAACACACATGAATACTGTATGCAAATGTATAATAAAATGTTCCGGAAACAAATATCATTCTGCTTTTTTAAATAGAGATTTAACCACTTAACAATGTCTCTGTGCATATGCTATTCACTCTTTAGGAAAAACAGACAATGTATTTCTTGCATACATGTATTCTAGATGCATTCTTTTAAAAATTCATAAATAAATAAATGCAGCAGATATACAGCTGTAATCACTTTAACAAGTACTGACTAACCTTTTCATTGATGTATTATTTCATATTCATATTTCTTACATGTATCTTATAATTTCCTTATAAAACAATAAATAATAATAACTTGAATGTATAAATACATACAATACATACATAGTGTTAAAAATAAAGAAAAATGTTACATCCTGTGAGATCAGTCAAGATTTATAAAACAAAGTAACATAAAGTAAATTACTTCCCTGCAGAATATTTTTTTAACTAACTTCCACTGGCTTTCTTTTCTTTGAGCATTTCAGAATATCAAAAAGATATCAACTTACTTACATGATCATGTTATATATGGTATCATGTATAATCATTCAGATGCTTTTTACTTGTTTTGCTTATGCATTTGAACTCAAACCATGAAATATTATACAGCAATGGGATCAAATTTCATTTCTTATTTTTAGTTAAAGTGACATGTAAAGTAAGTCCAATTCAAGAGGGCCATGATGGCCCTGAAATTGCTCACCTGTACATAGGCCCCTGGGCCAAGGTTAATTTTAAACCAGGGGCTTTTATTTGAACAAACTTGGTAGACACCCAGGAGATGTTTCATGATAAATATCTTAGCTCTAGCTCTTTGGGGTTTTATAAGAAGATTCTTTAAGTTTTTACTATATACATATAGGGAAAAACAATGACCCCAGGGGCGGGGCCAATTTTAACCCAAGGGCCCTTATTTGAACAAACTTGGTAGACACCCATTAGAAGATGTTTCATGCAAAATATCTTAGCTCTAGCTCTTTGGAGTTTTTAAAAGAAGAATTTTTTTAAGTTTTTACTACATATATATAAAGGGAAAAACAATTGCCCCCTGGGGCGGGGCCAATTTTTCACCCCAGGGCTTTTATGTGAACAAATTTGGTAGACACCCACTAGAAGATGTTTCATGCATTATATCTAAGCTCTAGCTATTTTGGTTTTTTAAAAGAAGAATTTTTAAGTTTTTACTATTTATATATACATGTATATATATACAATGTATAGGGAAAATCAATGACCCCCTTGGGCGGGGCTAATTTTTACCCCAGGGCTTTTATTTGATTTTTTTAAGTTTTATTATATACAAATAAGGAAAATCAATGACCTCCCTAGCAGGCCCAATTTTGACCCCAGGGCATTTATTTGAACAAACTTGGTAGACACTGACTAGATGATGTTTCATGCCAAATATTTAACCCTTGCACTGCCATAGTCACGGCTTATGCCCGTCCTTGTTATTTTCGGCGTATTTGCCATATGGACAGCTATAGCCGTTTCTATAATTATAATGATAATAATAATAAATTAATAATAATAATAATAAAAACAAGAGGGCCATGATGGCCCTGAGGTCGCTCACCTGTATATAGGCCCCCGGAGCAAGGCCAGTTTAAACCCCAGGGCTTTTATTTGAACAAACTTGGAAGACATCCATTAGAACATGTTTCATGATGTTAAGTTTTTACTACACACATATAATGAAAAACAATGACCCCCCCCCAGCAGGGCCAATTTTAACCCAAGGGCTTTTATTTGAACAAACTTGGTAGACACCTATAAGAAGATGTTTCATGCTTAACATCTAAACTCTAGCTCATTGGGTTTTTTAAAAGAAGATTTTTTAAGTTTTTACTATACACATATAGTTAAAAACAATGATACCCATGGGGCGGGTCCAATTTTTACCCCAGGGCTTTTATTTGAACAAACTTTGTAGACACTTACTAGAAGATGTTTCGTGCTTAATATCTAAACTGTAGCTATTTGGGTTTTATCAAAGAAGAATTTTTAAGTTTTTACTATTTATATATACATGTATATATATACAATGTATAGGGAAAATCAATGACCCCCTTGGGCGGGGCTAATTTTTACCCCAGGGCTTTTATTTGATTTTTTTAAGTTTTATTATATACAAATAAGGAAAATCAATGACCTCCCTAGCAGGCCCAATTTTGACCCCAGGGCATTTATTTGAACAAACTTGGTAGACACTGACTAGATGATGTTTCATGCCAAATATTTAACCCTTGCACTGCCATAGTCACGGCTTATGCCCGTCCTTGTTATTTTCGGCGTATTTGCCATATGGACAGCTATAGCCGTTTCTATAATTATAATGATAATAATAATAAATTAATAATAATAATAATAAAAACAAGAGGGCCATGATGGCCCTGAGGTCGCTCACCTGTATATAGGCCCCCCGAGCAAGGCCAGTTTAAACCCCAGGGCTTTTATTTGAACAAACTTGGAAGACATCCATTAGAACATGTTTCATGATGTTAAGTTTTTACTACACACATATAATGAAAAACAATGACCCCCCCCCCCAGCAGGGCCAATTTTAACCCAAGGGCTTTTATTTGAACAAACTTGGTAGACACCTATAAGAAGATGTTTCATGCTTAACATCTAAACTCTAGCTCATTGGGTTTTTTAAAAGAAGATTTTTTAAGTTTTTACTATACACATATAGTTAAAAACAATGATACCCATGGGGCGGGGCCAGTTTTGACCCCAGGGCTTTTATTTGAACAAACTTTGTAGACACTCACTAGAAGATGTTTCATGCTTAATATCTAAACTCTAGCTATTTGGGTTATTTCAAAGAAGAATTTTTAAGTTTTTGCTATACACATATAAAGAAAATCAATGACCCCCAGGGCGGGGCCAATATTGACCCCAGGGCTTTTATTTGAACAAACTTGGTTGACACCCATTAGAACATGTTTCATGCTAAATATCTTAGCTCTAGCTCTTTGAGTTCTTTAAAAGAAGATTTTTTAAGTTTTTACTATATGCATATAGGGAAAATCAATGACCCCCTGGGGCGGGGCCAATTTTGACCCCAAGGCTTTTATTTGAACAAACTTGGTAGACACTCATGAGAAGATGTTTCATGCTAAATATCTTAGCTCTAGCTCTTTGGGTTCTTTAAAAGAAGATTTTTTAAGTTTTTACTATATGCATATAGGGAAAATCAATGACCCCCTGGGGCGGGGCCAATTTTGCCCCCAGGGCTTTTATTTGAACAAACTTGGTAGACACTCATGAGAAGATGTTTCATGCTAAATATCTTAGCTGAGAAAATGTTTCATGCTAAATATCTTAGCTCTAGCTCTTTGGGTTCTTTAAAAGAAGATTTTTAAGTTTTTACTATATGCATATAGGGAAAATCAATGACCCCCTGGATGGGGCCAATTTTGACCCCAGGGCTTTTATTTGAACAAACTTGGTAGACACTCATGAGAACATGTTTCATGCTAAATATCTTAGCTCTAACTCTTTGGGTTCTTTAAAGGAAGATTTTTTAAGTTTTTACTATATGCATATAGGGAAAATCAATGACCCCCTGGGGCGGGGCCAATTTTGACCCCAGGGCTTTTATTTGAACAAACTTGGTAGACACTCACTTGAAGATGTTTCATGCCAAATATCTAAGCTCTAGCTCTTTGGGTTTTTTAAAAGAAGATATTTAAAGTTTTTTCTTTCGGTTGCCATGGCAACCAGAGTTCTGCATGGAATTAAATTCTTTGAACAATTTTTAAAGGTGACCACCAAAGGAACATTCCTGTGAAGTTTGGATGAAATTGGCTTAGCGGTTTATGAGGAGATGTCATTTAAAGTAAAAGTTTACGGACGGACGCCGGACGGACGCAGGACGAAAAGCGATCACAAAAGCTCACCCTGTCACTTTGTGACAGGTGAGCTAATAATAAAAAATATAAAGAAAATTATACCATCGACAATAATTATCATTATACTAACAGATTTGGAAACATATATAATTATTATAATACTAATAATAAATAATTATAATTATATAATAGTAATTTCTTAGAAAACCCTCTGGCAAATAGGTGATAAATAAAACAATAACCCTCTGACAGCGAAAGGGTTAAGGTATTAGACACCTTATGAAATCTGCAATCTTCGACAAATACTGCCATATCTCGTCATTTATCATTAAGAACTTCGTTTGTTTACGAGTAAAGTCGGAATTCTAATAATAGCAGATATCCCCGGTCACGCGGTAGTATTCCCCAAGAAAATGACGTCATTTCCGTAGATCGTTTAGATTTAAATGCTTGATCATATATCTTTGTTTACTGTATAAATTTATTGTATGATGTCTTCTTAAGGCCAAATAAAAAAATATGTTTGGTTCAGGAAACATTAGCCCAAAAATTAGGAGGGTAGGGATTTTCATTTTTTTTTTTTTTTTTTTGAAACGTCTTATTTTCCATTTTCAGATGTGTTGCCTTTGCATAACATACTTAAACAGAGATTGTAATCAATCAATGCAAACACCTTTTTGTAACTTCCAGCATAGTGTGTTTCACTGCAGTCTCAATATAAATGGTATTGGTAAAGAATTATATTAAAATGGTCACTGTCAGCAAGTTAACAATGACACTAGCAAACAGTTTAGCATCTTTTTGCTTGAAGCAGCTGTCGTAAATGAATCACTTTTATCAAACAAATGCCCTAAAACATGTTACTTCACCTTCCAAAATGTTGCCCCTTGGATCTCACACTTGACATGGTATAACACTTACATTGTATATGATAAATTTTTGAGACTGGCCAAACATTAAGTTGACTAAAACAATACATGTACATAAAAGTTTATTAAGTATCTCATATCAAATATTTTGAACAATAAACAGCAACATTTTTATTTTTTTCATATTCAAAAATATTGAAGCTTATTTAACTTTTTGTACCCAAAAAATTTTGTAGCGAAAATCAAAAAAAAAATTTAGGGTCGGGGGTAAAAAAATAGGGTAGGTTGGGTTCCCTGAACCAGACATATTTTTTATTTTGGCCTAACTTAAAAATAGTAAATATTTAACATTTTGACTGAAAAATTTTTTTTACTTTTTGAACATTTGCTGGTGGTCGTCCATTCTGCCCCCTCAGACTTAATACAAGTTTTTAGTGAAATTTTCTTATTTCTTTGTAATTACATGGTCAAAACTTCCTAAAAGTACACAAATAATGTCCTGAATGCTTTGAAATAAGAAAGACTTCCATTTGAAAAATATGCTAAAATTTTTAATTAGGGGCCTAATACCTTAAGCTCTAGCTCTTACAGTTTTCTAAAAAAAAATTATTTTAAGTTTTTTCTTTCAGTTGACATGGCAACCAGAGTTCTGCTTGGAATTAAATTCTTTGAACAATTTTTAAAGTTTACTACCAAAGGAACAGTCCTGTGAAGTTTGGATAAAAATGACTTAGCAGTTTATGAGGAGATGTCGTTTAAAGTAAAAGTTTACTGAAGGGGGCCGACCAAAAAGCGATCACAAAAGCTGACCATGTCACTTTGTGACAGGTGAGCTAAAATTAACACAAGATTCAGACTTTGTTGTTTGGTTACAATTTCACATGGAAATAGCACCAAACAAGAAAATTGATAATAATTACTTACAAATAGCAAAATTATTAACTGTATTTAAAACCTTAAATTGTTGTTTATGACATGTATGAGATAAAAAGTTACACTTTAAACCCTAACTTGTGGTAAATGATTAAAACCTTAACTTGTGGTATATGATTAAAACCTTAACTTGTGGTATATGATTAAAACCTTTAGATGAGATAAAAAGTTACACTTAAAACCTAAACTTGTGGTAAATGAGATAAAACCTAAACTTGTGGTAAATGAGATAAAACCTAAACTTGTGGTAAATGAGATAAAACCTTAACTTGTGGTAAATGAGATAAAATCTAAACTTGTGGTAAATGAAATAAAAAGTTGCACTTAAAACCTTAACTTCAGGTAAATGAGATAAAAAGTTACACACAAAACCTTAACTTGTGTTTAATGAGGTAAGAAGTTTTATTTAAAACCTAAGCTCAGTGTTATGCAAAAGTCAATGCCAGAATGAGTAGGGTATCCTGTCAATTCTTCAAGTTAGGCAAGCCACAGAATGGCAAGAAAGACATACCTCTCTGTAAATGCGAACAACGCTGGCACTCTCAGGGTTCAGTATATTTCCCTCTTCATCACGTACAACCAAATCTAAATTCAACAATCTGAAGCACAATTTATACAGAATTACAATCTAGTATACAGAAGCAGAGGTTCGTTATTTTAATTCCAAATGTTATATTTAATGCCTCTGTTATAGGGACTGAACTTGCAGTGGTTAGTGAAAGTAGTTTGTAACCTAGATACAAAAATCACATAACCACTCCAAAATATGTCTTACACCAGTATTTTTGTGACCAAAACAATGTAAAGAAAGCATTTGACAAAAAAATATAACAAATCGAATTTTCTATGATATACCTGAGACAATTTAATGATATTAACAATGGCAATTAAAGTACTGTATAATGTAAGGCATTAACCACAAAATCTAATGAAGTTAAAATATCTTCACTTCATTTTCAAGTTTTATTTACTCAGAGTGGTTAAAAAGGACACAATAGTATACTTTCAGGATTGTTAACTTCCTTATAGATAATTTTATCATTTTGTTGGTTTTTTTTTAAATTGATGTTTAAAGCAAGAATGCTTAATTTCACTTACGCATTGCCCAGGTCAATTTTAGCAGAAACTTTCTGTTTAAGGTCTTTCAACTGTTCAGCAGTAATTTTTCTTGAAGTTATTTCCTTTCTCCAGATAAGCAGATCATGAATCATATCTTGCACTGTGTCAAAATTGGGATCATCCTCCTGCAGAAAATATATGAGCCGCGTCATGACAAAACCAACATTGTGCATTTGCGATCAGCATGGATCCAGACCAGCCTGCGCATCCGCGCAGTCTGATCAGAATCCATGCTGTTCGCTTACAAACCCTATAAAAAGTAGAGAAACTGATAGCAAACAGCATGGATCCTGATCAGACTGTGCGGATGCGCAGGCTGGTCTGGATCCATGCTGGTCGCAAACGCACAATATATAGTATGTCGGTTTTGGCGTGACGCGGCTCAGTCATGTTTATCATAATAATTGTAAGTCAGAAAAATGCTAAAATATGCTAAAATTTGGATAATTATTCTGACAAAAATAAATAGGAAATCATTATCATCATAATTATAGAACTAACAAAAAGTAAAAACATTATCCTGATATCATAAAAAGCAACAACTGTCTCTGAAATGATCATTTATCCTGCAAAAAATAGATGTTTTTCAGTAACTAATAAACAAAAGTCTGATAATTGTCATTATCTTTTTTTAAAAGGTAAGCCAGACTTAAAATTATTGGTGACGCAAAGTTCTGGTTAGATTTTTTTGCCAGAAATGAGAACTAAATAGAACCATATTTCATCAGCAAGCTTATGAACTCATTCTAGATCAAAAAGCATAATTTTAACCATTACCACCCTTAATATCTTTAAGACATTTGTCAACCTTTTTATCTGAACTAAACCTTTTACCGTTTTTATAGAAAATTTCAAACTCTGTACTGATAGAATAACAAACAGTGCAGAACATGATCGGATGGCATAGACTGATTCATGTGTAAAATTCATCACCGTCAGTTGGTAAAAGTTTAAGCCACAACCCATAGTGGGAAAGGCGAGGAATTAGCTGTCAGTAAAGTTAATTAAGAGGAAGATCCTCACATCAAAGGGAAAGTTTAGTTACTATAAGTCAGTCATACCACATATTGATTCTTCCAGTACAAACACCATTCTCTAACAACAGATGTTATCTCTTGTGCTATTGAAGGCTCCTTTGGTATTATTGTCTCTATTGATCTGAAATTTATGGAACATAATTGATAATAAAAGCACTATGTCATCCCTCACCTATGACTCATTTTCATTCAACCATCTGAATAGTACAGCTTTATGAATAGAATATTTCACATACTATAATTATAGTAATAAGGAAGAATTAAAGATCCTGTTACTCATTTTTTTATGGTTTTATATCAAAAATATAATACTGAAATGAAGATTTATCAATAATGTAAGTTCCAAAAAGCATTATTTGTAAAGATATTACCGAATTTACATTTTCATGTTAATAAAGGGAGGTCATTAGAAATTTATTTTCTATAAAATCTAAGTCAAATTTTTCAATAAGAAATGAATGCATATATTTTAGTGATTACATATAATGTGGACAAATATTTGCAGTACATATTTTACATATTCTTCGATGAAAATTGTTTTATAAGTATATATATATATATATATATATATACATATATAAAATTTCACTTAAGTGTGGTAACAATCTTAACTACAACATACAGGATCTTTAACACTAAAATTTACATTTTAGAGAAGACAATTTCTAAATATTTTAACTCCTTACAAGCGAACCAGGTAAGTTATTAACTCACTGACATATGACAAATATAAATTCAAATACAAGAAGTATACTCTTTCTCAGGATTAAAAAAAACAAACTACAAACCCTGACTGTACAATTGTAGCTTCCCTTAGGTGTATATAGTTTTTTGGGAAAATTCCAACAACAGACTTGTTCTTTGTTGCATAACCAAAATACCAATCTGTAAAAAGAAAAAGGAAAATTAAAAAAAAAATAGCAATATTTATAACAATAAACTCAACAACCCCCTCGTTAAAGAGTTATCATTCAGAAACGGTTGGGTTTTATTTGGTGTTATTTTTATATTTCTTTTGCAAAAAAAAGAAAGAAGGAAAAAATTGGTGAAAAATTAGGTCTGAAACTAAATTGGAACACAACCTATATCCAAAATTGAGACACAAATAATGACCTTATAGCACAATCCTTCATTTTATTCCATTATCATGTCATCTATTTACAAATCTTACCTTAATGTGAAAACATGAAATAGTCATTTAATAATAATGAAAACATAAAAAAAAACAACATATTTGAAAATATTACCATCTGATTCCTCTCTGATGACCACTGTATCCCCAACAACCAATGGCAATATTGTTTGCCCTTTCGCCTTGAAGTGGTATATAACTGAAATACAGTAAATTCTCTTTATTAAGACCACTGATGGGACTGACTCAAATTTGGTCATTAAAGTGAATAAGCTGCTTTAACAACTTATGAAGTCCGACTAAACTAAATGTACATGTACCCATGTCCAACAATAAAGAAGAAAAACACAAGAATATTTTGTTCTTTTGAAAAATGGCCATTAATAGTGGCATTGTGGTATTTTACGGTCTGTATCAATAAATAAATAAATAAAATTATTTATCAATCCTTATTCTTTTTTTTTTTTTAAATATTTTTAATTATCTCATAAAAACATAAAAGAAAATCATAACAATTAATCATCTTCAAGAGCCTGGTCATATTAACTATTTAACCTGCTGAATATAATTATTATGTAATTATGTTAATGTTTTTATATCTTAAAATAGTTATACATTGTTTGATATCAGCTTAATGTGTAAAATGACTGTTGTTTCTTTTAATTATCTGCAGGTAAATTGACAACTGATATATTTGCAAAATAAACTTTTGGGAATTTTTTTCAATGTAAAATACTGTTCTTGTGTACTGCTGTTATTTGTTTCTTGAGAAATTAACTTTAAAATATAATGTAAAATACACATAATTCTTATGCATGATCTACATCAGAGTTTTCATCTACATCTGAGGCAACAGATGTGCCAACAAAAACAACTGATTTGGCCAAGGGTCAAGGTGGATACCTTAATCTACATGCTGAAAATACAACTGATTTTAACAGCATTTCAACCAATGATATGGCCAATCTGTTAATAATGAAAACCCTGATCTATACCTAGATCATAATGATCTTTACATTGTCTCTATCTATCTCTCAATAATGTTCAACCTCTCGCAAAGATGTAGACATATGATCTGCACCTATGTCGTATGAACTATGATATACATCTATATCATATGATCAACACTAGAAATTATGATCTTTTATACCTAACATGTATGTGTTTTCTTATTTTATCGTTGGCTAAACTGGGTGGGATAAAGTTTACATAATATATCTTTAGAGGGCTAGATTTTGTCGTATTCACTGTAGGCTCTCCATGACATACAAAATCAGTAATGATATAGTCGCCATCCCCATTGAAGGTTATCTAAGCCCATTAAGTAGTCTTCTGACATGCCCACTAAGACTCCCATGTTTACAATTTTTTGTAAATGTTTACATGATTGCTAAAAACCGAAATGATACGACGGTACTTCTATGTACTATACTTGGTATTCGAGTTGCCAAATGATTACTTACTTTTTATTTTTTATACATGTACGAATAAATAATATTCAGGACTCATCATGAAAGATCAAAGGAAAATAAATAGAGGATATTCAAGTTTTTTCTATAAATACAGGATTTATTTTCATCGAGTGGTATGAAAATAAATATTTCATGAGGGGCGGTAGCTACGAGTGAAATAAGATAATTTTCATACCAAAAGATGAAAATAAATCCTGTATTTATAGAAAAAAAAACTTGAATTTTCTGTTTATTATATACATTTTCCTTTTTGATATTACAATTTGAAAACTTTTCCCTTAAATTTTGTGTATTGGCTGAATTAAGAAAAAAGTAGTCCAGCAAAACACCTGTGAAAATACAGAAAATATGTTTCAATGCAGTGAAAAATAAATCTTTTACAGTGAAAATACGGAAAATGAAAATAATATTTTATTTCATCAAAATTTCTCAATATTTTATTTACAAGTATATAATAAACCCCCAAAAAAGTATCTAGTCCTGAACTGTGTTGCTGCATGGTAAGTTATAAACACCCTTATTCTGGGCTTACATAGAAGCCTGACAACACATGCTTGTTTCTGTGGATTATTTTACTTAACAAGGGGGATGGAAAAAGTAAACATTGTGTTATTCTCTATAAGAAAGAAGCACCGTACTGTCAGTGTTTGATGAAAGTAAAAACTGTATGCTACAGTATGGAGTATTCTAGCTTTCAAAAAAAAAATGTAAGCTATCTAATTTTTATTGTGAATAAATCAATAAGAATTGATTAAATTCATTATTTCAGGTAATGACTAGGATATTTTGATAGGACAACTTAGTCATTTCCTTTAAAGTTAAACAATAAACAAGAGGGCCATGATGGCCCTGAGGTCGCTCACCTGTATATAGCCCCCCCCCCCCCGGGCCAATTTTTACCCAAGGGCTTTAATTTGACTTGGTAGACACCCATAAGAAGATGTTTCATGCTATAGGGAAAATCAATGACCCCCTGGGGCGGGGCCAATTTTGACCCCAGGGCTTTTATTTGAACAAACTTGGTAGACACTCACTAGAAGATGTTTCATGCCAAATATCTAAGCTCTAGCTTTTACAGTTCTAGCCACGTTAGCTCTCAGCAAAACCATTTTTTTCATCGTTAAAAGAGTAAAATATGCGATTCAGACATGTGTAACTAGTGATTGTGTATACAATCATCGAGATTAGCAGCTCTGCAACGCCACGAATTAATATATTATCATTCATACATTCCACAACATTGTTTACAAAATTTAACCCAAATATAGCTTCGTCAATATTACGAGTCTTTCCGGAGAATCTCCGTATATTTACGCTTACACGCAGAAAATGATGACGTCAGACTGAAGAGCACACTTCCGCAAAAAAATCAAAACAACATGTCATCTACGTCGTCGGTTAGTATTTTTCTTCCTTGTTATCCTCATTGTTTAAAAGTTTTAAAGAATTTGTGAT
>NW_026855393.1:0-45192 GCF_026571515.1 Ruditapes philippinarum
ATTTCCCTTGAACGAAAATGCAGAGAGCACTGATATAATGCATTTAGCCTCACCTTGTAGTCCTCTAAAATTGTAATATAAGTCATGCCCCTGTGGTCAAAATTGGTTCCGCCTTAGGGATCACTTAGTTAAGATAGACTTAGTATAGACAAATTCAGTTTCGTCCTCTTTTGTAAAACTACAATGCCAAGAGATAAGAAATTCGGCCTAAAACATTGCCATATAAACCTCTTTCAATTTGATATATGCCATACCCCTGGGGTCAAAATGGCGCCGCCCTGAATGTCTTTTATTTCGCATAGACTAATAAAGTAAAACTTTTTTCTCTCAACGCATAAATATTTACAAGTTTTTCGTCTGCACCTTGCTTATACGGTGCAACTTAAGCGCGGAGATTATTTTTTTTATTTTAAAAGTGCGATCGTATAAGGAATGCATGGAGCTTCCATGAGGATCTTTGCGCTCCCAAACCACACCTAACGCATCAGAACAATTAGGAACAAAATACTATACTTGATTAAGATAACGCAAATAGATATTCATGTCGCCGCATGAAACCCGGATACTATTTGCCAATGCTTTACTCACTTGCCTTTTATTAAAATGCATTAATTTAACATAAATCGAAGTCGCATCACAAATGTTGCAATTGCTGTAGAAACTGTTGGTTAACTAAAACATCTTTTTGTCGTGCATGAACTCACCTGTCTTTACTTTTATTTAAAGATGCAGCAAAATTATTTGCAGTTATTATCTTCATCTATATTTGTATTATTAAGATTTGAAGCTTCCTTATTTTAAATGTGTCAATCTATTTTACAATAAAAGTTTTTAAAAACAGCTATGTTAAATAAAGGCGTTCTAATTTTCTTATTACTTTTTTTAGAAAAAATGGATGTATTGAATATTATTAATAGCTTTAATATGTTGTTATTTATTGTTAGCACTGGATTGTAGTTATGTGTCAACGTAACAATATCAAAATTGAGTTTCTGTTCGTTGTGAAATTCATTATTTTATTACTGA
Organism: Ruditapes philippinarum; assembly: GCF_026571515.1. Lineage (NCBI taxonomy): Eukaryota > Metazoa > Mollusca > Bivalvia > Venerida > Veneridae > Ruditapes > Ruditapes philippinarum. The sequence continues at coordinate 1,027 of NW_026855393.1, forward strand.
TTTGTTTTTCTTTGTATAATCAACACTTTCTGTTACCGGGTTTCAATTCTTTGTTAAATCAAAAATATCTGTTAACGGGTTGTAATTAAGTGGCAAATCTTCGTTGTGTTATGTTATTAATATTAAAATTCAGTTTGTTAATTATAAATTATTCAATGTTATGTTTCAGGATGCCTTATTCGATTCTTAGCTATATTTTAATACCATGTAAGTATGAAACCTTATAAAACATTTCCATATATTTTTTTAGAATATACTCATTTTGTCAATGTATTTTTGTTGTACCGATTCAAAATGGAAATATGCGTAAAAAGCGTCAAATATAAAAAGTTTAACATTCCTATTGGTTCTTCAATTTATCTGTGTTACATTAAGAATAGCAAAATAATTATATTTTCATCTCTGAAAATATTCTTATTTTTAATGAATTTGGTATTTTGCATGTTTATATTTTGTTACCGGTTTCGGCAATCATGTCACATTCAACACGACAAGAATCTCATATACGTATGTTACAATTTTAAACACGTATTTGCCATTTCTTCGGAAGGAAAAAACATATTCATTTCTGAATCCTAATGTGGCTTAAAGTGCTCGCCTCATCCATCTTGATTTGAAATTATAGTACCATTATAGTACCATAAAGCTAAGTAATCAAATTTGACCACCAGGCATTTATTTTTTTTATAAAATTAAAAACGATTTTATTAATCTTATATTACTTCAAAAAATCAAAACATAATTAATCTGAATGGTTTTGTGTTTCTGAATAAGATAAACAAGAATTTCAGGAATATTTGATAATGTCATTTCAATATGTCAGCCTATATTACATTGCCCATAAAGGGCACACGTTTTTAACAATTTAACTGCATGTGTTCTTTAAAAAAAGCATCTTAAAATTTGACAACTTATGCATTTGTTCATTAAGAAAATATGTATTGACATTTTTACAATTTTTATGAAGAATCTATTCAAGTGTTATAAAGGAGCTGATAATATCCATTTTCAGCACTGATAGCACATATTGTCAATTGTCAAGCACCAACATGGCAATCTCCTACAGATGGTAGTACGTTTACTCTAGACATTAGTCTTGCTACATCATGTACAGCAGATGAAAACGTTGCCGGTGACGATTATTTAAGTGCTTTATCAAGCGGGGATACAGTTTATTATAGGTATATATCCAATTTTAATGCTTTTTCGAGTATCATAAACACGGTAGGATATCACGTGACTTTTACGGTAAAGACATCGCTTAACATGCTTTTTTTCTGGTATTACTTTATAATATACCTTATACTTACATACGAGACCTGTTGCAGCCTACGCAAAATAAAGAATGATTGTCGCCTATAACCTAATTTCCACCCTTGTGCTTTTAGAATAATACAAAAGTTTTAAATGTCGACAATTATTAACCGTGTAACATTCACGCAAAATTTGTATCTTTTAGAAATTAATGAAACAATAACGAGTAAGAAAAGAGGTTATACGGTAATAGAATTTCTTTATTAGAAAATGTGAATGTTAGGCATGATGAATGTTGACTGGACATTTCCCTTTCAAGTATAAGAGAGAGAAAATGATTTGGGTTACGTGAACTGGTTCTTGTTTTGTTGATAACTTCCACGCAATATTTTATGTGCAGGTAATATCTTTGCAAGAAGTACCCTAGATATTGATTTAACAAAATCATGATTGATGCATTTAGTCTTAAACTCTCACAGAATTATTTTTAAAATATCGCCTTTGAATTACACCCCTATAGGTTACAAAATATATACTCATGTAAATATATTAAATGAACTTCGATATAAATGAATTAATCGCCAGGGTGCATATATAAGAGTTTTTTAAAGACATTCAAATATATGTCCTGTAGTCTTTATTACTTTTTTGATAAAAGACCAATTCTGATATTCTGTAGGTTGTTTTTATATTATACTTTATCCCAAACAGTTGTACACATTCAACTCAAATTTAAAGGAATAGGAATGGATGGATTGATGTCTGTCTTATATAAATATTTATCATTTAAAAAGAGTTACCATGATAGTTTTTCTGTTGACATCAACCCTATAAGTGAGAAATTCGTGTTTTTAGACACTATTTTTTACTTGAGAAATAAGTTCATGGGTGCCGCCATTTTGGCGTTCTGTCATTCTCGCGAGACAGACGAGACCGAGATTGTGACGTGTTATACCCACTTCCGGTAAAGGTGTACACGCTGGTACAACTGAAATATATCTTGATGAAGAACTTAATTAATCCCATTGCGTACATTATTTATTATTTATGAAAACATCATATGGAACTGAATTGCTTTAATTAATTAATTGAAGACGCTGCGGCATTAATTATCATTTGTCCGATTTTCAAGCTTGCTGATGATCCCACCACATGATTTAAGCAATGACTGCTTAGTTTTCAAAGATTAACCATCAATTTAATGTGGGTACTTTGAGAAACTTCTTCAAATTGACGATATATCCTTTTAGTTTGTACTTAAGTTTCGCTAGACAAGCTGTCCGAATACGTACATCGCCGGTCATGTATCTTTTTCTCAGCGTAAAATATCAACTAAATCTAATATGCAGAGATCTGCTGAGGACGCGATTTTCCGACATTGACGCTAAAAATAAAATGGCGCTGGAAAATCGGCAGCTAGACTAATATCGTATAAAAACAAAACTGTCCGTTCGGTTATTTAGGCACCCAGTCAAAACTGGTACCAACAGCAACAGGTTGCCCATTGGCATTCCCCTGTAATTACGCATATTCTCGGGTTTATCCAGTTCCCTATAGCTTTTTCCACGTTATCTACTTACCCAATCCCTTTCCCACACAGATACGCATTTCTACTACCGTAAATTTAATCCAATAAAACAAAAAAATCATAAACCTACTAAAAAATTTAAATTGTATGTAACTGAAAAAAAATGTGTTGCTATTGTATGAAATGCTGTAATTTACAGTATAACTTGACAGGTGCCGAACTTAATTTCCCCTAAGGTCATTCAGTTCACAAGCGTGTCTATTTCGTCATTAGAATATTTAACAAGGGTGATTAACCAATCAGGGCAACATTGTGCATGATCAAAAGGTCTGTCGGCACAGAGGCATACCAGGAGCAATAAAAATCGTTAGTACACAGTGTGACAGGAACATTTGGTGCAAATTAGGAACAATTAAAATGGATAATGCACAGTATTAGACATAAGTTGTAAGAACCAGCAATTGTGTGAATGAATTATGCAAATGAGATTTTTGAGCAGCCAATAAAAATGTTTTGCCTGCAGTTAATATTAGGCTACGATTACGATGTTAATAAATACCACGCAGCATCATACGTTGACAGACATTTTCAAAAGAGTTGCTTATATTTTTGAAATGTGTACATCACTACTAACATATGTTCACATCTTTTAATTTGAAAGTCAGAATCAAACTGCAAAAATTTAATTACATGTACTATTAAGAACACGTTTTAGTAGGATTTTTATAATAATGATAATTATCGCCGTTCAAAAAGTAACAGCCAATTATTCGTTGGTGCGTTTGTTTATTTAATTGCATTATTTGATTGTGAAACTTTGTTAAATAATAACATGTTTATTTATTAACTATGTGAAATATTGTTTAATTACATTAAGATGAGACTTTAATGAACATAGCATTGTTTGGAGTAACGGGCATCACTGGCCTGAAGTGGTGCGACCGGTAGACGTTGATTTCTTATTTGTTTCTTTATTTTTTATTATATTGTAACGTATTTTGAACCATAAAATATCTCCTCTACACCCCCTGTGCAAATTAAATTGTCTGGTCAAAACTTAATTATATAAATATTTCGCTACGATTCAACTAGATTTATCATAAATCTAAAGATGTGGGGAAATGACATCATGCGCACCTGTTTTTATACGACCAATACACAAACATGGCCGCGCCTACTGATTTGTAGAAATCGGTGACTTTGCGATTTAAATTTCGTTATCATTTGTTTAATATTATTATTTGGTGGCAGAAAATTTGCAGATTTATTATTTATAGTATTCTTTTTCTGAAATAAAGTTTTTATTCTAACCTTGTCTTTTTCTTTAATATATGGATATGTCATAGAAATACGCATGTTAAGTTTTAATTTAGTCATGATTCTATCATTTTTGACAGAGTTATCCTTCTTGAATTTTGAAAAGAATAGGAAGTTTTTAGTTAATGTGCATGATCTGCCCCAACAGTTGTACACATATAACTTCAAATTTGAAATAAAGATGGATCATAGGAATAAGCAGGGCAATTTAGAATTTGATCATGGATCGGTGATTTTGGACAAAGTTATTCATCTTGAAAAAAAATTCAGTTTCCCCACTGTTACTTTTGTAGGTATGCATGTACAAGGTTTAAGTCGAATGTGCAGGTATTTAACCAGAAAATATAGAAAGTTCGAATTTGGTTTTGGTTCGATGATTTTTGACAGAGTAATCCTTCTTCTTAGACTAAGAAAAAATAAGAAATGTTCAGTTTCTGCTCCTACTTTTGTAGGAATGTATATACGAGGTTGACATTGCATGTACTTGTTTTTTTTTTGTTTTTTTTTTGTTTTTTTCAGAAAGTACAAGTCAAGTTATAAGTTGGTCATGATCAAATGTTTTTGACAGTTATCCCCTTTAAACTTGGAAAAGATAAAATTTCACAATATCTGATATTTATCTTGGCTACAAATATGCAATTTGCAAAAGTTTAACACTGAATAGTTTCAGGGTCTTGAACTTAATATAATATTGAACTTAGCATTGAGTAATTGAAGGGCCTTGAACTTAGAATGAAAATATTGAAATTTTGGCTGTATACAAGGGCATTCATAGCGTTTAGACTCATTTTTAGTTTTTTTCTGGATTGTTTTTTCTTGTTTGTTTTTTTCTTGTTTTTTTAACACTTACAATAATTTAAAAAAATAGCTTGTTATATAAAAGACTAATAAATTTTTGGACATTGTGTGTTAATATTCTTAATTTACTATTTCAGTTGAACAATAAAGATAAATGCTTTATATTTGAACATTAATTTTTTTTAAAAAATTTAAAAGAATGTGCACTGGAATTAAACAAACAGAACACCCTTATACTGTTTTGAGGCATTGCGTCATGATCTGGACTTAAATACGAATAAGATGAACGCAGTGCCCAAGAGCTTAATATTTGCAGAACCAAAATTTCAGGGGTCCCTGATTTCATGTCTGACAAAACTGGATAGAAACATAATGATGTATCCCTGCGTAAAAGCTGCACGCGCAGGTGTACATCAACGGCAAAATACATGTATTTACGGAAAAAATTACGCTGAGACCCTCCCCCCGCACTCCCACCCTTTTGCACGTATTTGATATTTTTGCGTTATGTGTAAATAGCTGCAATTGATTTATTCATGTTCACGTCATTATGTGTCCATCAATTATCAATTTCGTTGTACAAAATATTTTTAAATAAGTATGTGTATTTAATACGGTCATGTAAACAACCTACATAATATCAGAATGGGGTTTTATTTAAAAAAAAACTAAGTGATTAAATCTAGCGGACTTATATTTGAATGACTTTAAAACCTTAACTATACCTATGACACACACTTTTTGCTCGGCTGTTAAATGTTTTACTACAACGTTTATTAGGTCAAGTGCCGAGTGGTCATAATGTGGTCATAAAGATCTGTCCGGGAACGAAATGTTTTCCCACATTGTCAAAAATAATGTCAAAAATAATATCCGAGCTGGAACCTTCCATATCTGTAAAACATAAAGAATGACTATAATGTAATTGTGCTTAAACTGAAATAAAAGACCACCTACTTAAGACTTTTGTTTTAATTCCTTTGATTAATTCTTTAATATCAAAACTTCATTTAGAATTTATACGCAAGAATTCATTTTGCTATCTGGAAGGGTTTTGTTTGGGGTCTGCCTGTGCTCCTTGCCATTGGTTCTTGTTGCTGGGTCATATGGGGGTTGCGTTCATTGAACGCCGCCTTTTCTTGTTGATCTTGTTTATCATATTTTTTTTAATTGTATCCACGACTCTATGACTCTATTTTATGAAAGATAAATGCATCTCTCATAATTTGTTTAACATATATCTAGGCTATCACTTGAAAAGATATTACTGCACATAAATATTTTGTGGGAGTTATCAACAAAACAAGAACCAGTGTTCATTACCCAAATCATTTTTCTCTCTTGTACTGAAACAGAAAATTACGAGTCAACATTTAACATAACTAATATTAACATTTTCAATTAAATGAATTCTATGGTTTTTTCTCTTTTCTGACATTGATTATTTAAGAAAATACAAATTTTGCGTGAATGTTACCCGCAAAATAATTGTCGACATTTAAAATTCCGGTTGAATTATTTAGTGTTTGTAAACACTGTAATCACATGGATGGAAAATAAAGAATAGGCGACAAAATTCTTTATTCCACGTAGGCTGTTGTACGTCTCGTGTGTAAGTATAAGGTATATAATAAAGAATTACCTGGAAAACACATGTGAAGCGAGGTGTTTAGAGCGCCATATTATCAGTACGCGTTACTTTAAAGTCACGTGATTTCCATCCGTGCTAATGAGCGATTTAAGAAGATATTGAACAATAGTAGGTGCAATACTGAAATAATATAACGATTTGAATAAAATTATATGTTTTCGAGCCTCAGCTTTAAATTGCATACTTAGTTTTTATAGTGAATATTAAACGAATACTCGATACTGAAGATGTATAACGAGTTGAATAAAAATATATTAAGGCGAGCCTCTGGTGAGTATAGTTATAGAGGATATTGAATGAATGTATGTAGAATACAGAATTAATTGAACTAGCTGAATAACATTATATTATGCCAGCCTCTAAATATATACACGACCGTGTAATACTATCTTAAGAAGTTGCGAAAGAGACACGATTCTATGATCAACGAGTTCAATATCTTACGTATTGAAACTACACAATGTAAAGTAAGAACTATTTCGGTAGAAAGAGCTGACTCCAGATTGCGTTGCAATGTCAACAGTTTAGTTATGCTTTCATAAACTAATACTCGATTGTCGAAGATTTGTTACATAAGATATCTACAAGCAAGGTTTTACGCACGCGTAAAATGGCTGCGAAAGAATGTCATCAGTGCGTGCGTTGAAAAGTAAAGGGAATCATTTCATTGCGTCCGCGTTAGTAGTTGTTTCATACTATGGCAGGACGGACCCGTACGCTTCAGTTTATGTCATGTGCCAATGACAGTGTAGCTCGTAATAATTTTCCATAAAGCCTGAAACATTAATTGATAAAATCTCGTTTAAAAGATACATGTATATAATCTTTTAATAAGCAAATGACCAACGATAAAACATCAAATTTGAGATACCGTAGTATATGAGACATTAAAGGCATCAGACCCTTAACCAAATCTCACCAAAATAATACAGCACACATGTGACCTCTCTTTACTATATAATAGTTGACTATTTAAGATTTTTTAAACTAAACTATGTCGATACATCACTATCTAAATCATCTCAAAAGAAAATACAAACTTTTAAAGGATAAATTTCTTCAAAACGAACTCGTTTCATAGTTTTTCAAAGTCATGAAATGGATATACAGTCAAGCGACTTCCAAAAAGTGGTCTTTTAATAAATGGTATCTCAATGGAATTCTGGAAAATTCGAGACTTTCTTATATCACAAGTGATATATATACATCTTTTTATAACAACACAAACTGTACAATATTATTTGTGTATGTATAACAGTTTCATGATTACATTTACGCTCAACTTTAAGTTAGTGTTTTCAGGGTGGATTCAACGAAATATTTAAATGAGCCAGAAAAAATACCACACTGAAATGGAAATCTAGGGCAGAATTTTCACTCACAGAGATTTCTAAAAATAGATTTACTTCTAGTTAAAATAAGAGCAATTTCAAGGTGGGATTAATTTGAAATATTTAAATGAGCCATAATTAACCCTGATTTCTGTTTAAAAAGTCAGGCCAGACTAATTGCCTCCTGTTATTATCCCGCCCCAAAATTTTGCAAATCCAACCCTAAAATTAAAATAAAATCCACCCAAATTCCTGTTGTTTTTTTTATTTGACAAATTAATAATTGAAATTTTTTTACCTTATCTATATTTGATTTTCATACAATTAAATACATTTCAAAATCATTCTTGTTTGATAGCTGCACACTGTATTAAATAATTCCACACTGTAGTCTCTGGACTACACAATCTGTAAACATTTGAAAGCAGTGTAGGAATATACTATAGTCAATTTTCAATTTATATATTAATCTAATAGAAAATGTAACACCTTAGTATAGAGAAATATGTCTATACAATGTAGTTTTAAAGTATAATATTTCATTAATTGCAATCAAAACATCAAATGAACAAAATTAATGATTGATGAAATTATTTTAACAGCATTATAAACATATATGTACTGACTTTATGAAGTCATTAATTCCATAAAATTTGCAGGAATAAATACTTTTAATACTTAAAACTGAAACTAATTTTGATAGAAAATGAAAAAAGTAAAAATTACCAGTAATATTTCTTTTATTGTATTCTTTTGTTCCAACTACACTATTTTATTCTTCTTCATCCTCTTGTCACATATGTTACTGAGCTGTTTGGCTTCAACCTAGATTTTGGAAGTAGAAAAAAAAGCAAATATGCAATCATGTCATAATTTTTATTACATTTTAAGACTTTATTTTTTTTCTTATATGGAATGATCAAAATGTATTGTTTATTTATAAAAATGAAGAATGATTTCATTTTCCCTCCATATTTTAAAACAGGTTTCCTGGAATTTAAGTTACTTAAAATCTTTTTTGAATAATGAGCTTACAGAATTCATATTTATATGAAATATTAGAAATATAAAGAGCCTTAACTCAATTTTAACTAACCATTTATCTGTTACAATTGGCTGCTTATTTCCCTCCATTTTTTCAAATTGAATAACGAAGTTTAACACATCTTTTATGCTCAATGTTATATAAAAATTTTACAATAAATTTCCAAAGAAAGTTCTGTATAGCTAGGGTAGTTGAATTCTTAAATCTAATTTTCTATGTAATTATCAAAACTCATTTATGTATCAATATAATTATAGTTGTAAGTTGATTTATTTGAATTAAAATCACATCTTAAGCCTCCAATCTTTCTAAAGAAAATGACTATGCTGAAAATAATTTTCAGGGTGTGATATTTGCTCTGGATTTTAAACTGCTGTCGGTCAATCTGTGGTAACTTCTCTATTTTCATCTGCCAGATAGCCCAGTTTAACATAAAGTATTTTTAAATACTGTAAAAAGTTCCACTTGAAGGTTATTTGTTTATATAAACTGAAAGCTGGCCTTCGAAATAGGAGATTCTGTACAGATTGTGAGATGATGGATATAAACTAAAACTCTTGTACATTACTTATTGCTGACCAAATAATGCATTAAATAATATTTTTTTTATCATAAGTTAGATATAAATACAATCAATTACCAGTGACAATTATAAATTTTATAGATAACAATAAATCATGTTGATCTACATTATTTCAAAAAAAATAATCAAGAATAATTCAGTAAATGAAATTATTTTGTTAAATGGAGTTTACCATAAATCATCTCAAACTTTCCACAAAATTAGACAATAATTTTCTTCTGAATTAAAAATTTAATTTAATCTGAACAGCAATGTAAACTGTACTATAAATGTATTACAATATTCATTTCTAATAACTCTAAGAAAAATCAGGCTAGAAATGAAGAACTTTTAAGACTGTATTGAAACTGGTTCTTGAAAAAATTTTCTTACATTGAAATATCTTGGTAGATTTTGCTTATATTTTTCCAAGTCAGTAAAATCTGTGTCAAAATATTTTCAAAGTGCAAATATTCATGCTTCCACCCTGACTTTTACAAAATGAAGACGATGTCAGGGTAGAAAAAACTTGAATTCCCATGTGAGATTTCGTGAAAATTCAAGGTCCATGTCTATTTCACCCTGATTTTGCCAATTCTAGTTCAAAACAGGCCTGAATCAGTCCTGTTTTTCATAAAAGCCATGCTGATTTTTCATACAGGGAAACCCACCAGAAGTAATTTATGTTGCACGAAGTTCTTGTCACGGGTTGATATTTTTCTAATACACTTTTGCAAAACATTCGAATGGTAGAGCATCTAAATGGTAAGTCAGTTCAATATTCTACAAATCATTGTTCACTTCGTCAGGAAAAAAGTTTTCCCAGGTTAAATATATTTTTTTCTTTCTATAACAGCTTAGATCATTGGAAGCCTTACACAGTTTAACAATCTTACACGGAACAACATATTTTCGTTTTTCGTAAAAATACAACTATAATGAATAACAAAACAAAAATATAAACAATATTTACAATTAGCCTTTTATATCGACCTTTCGCCTGTTTTTTTTTTCCGTACACCACAATTTTGAAGTGGAGCGACAGTTTGCCAGACGTGTAGATGGAGACAACGTGTTTACGCATGATTTAATTTTAGCTTGGTTCCTCGAAATAAAATCATGGTTAACAACAGACAGTCGCATAGTCCATTATTTGTATACAGAGATAAGAAAACACTGTCTTTCCATATGAAGAAAACGTAAATAAAAATTTGCAACGAAGCCTGAAATTCAAATTTTGTCAAATAGTGAAAAGCTGTTGAATTTGAATGTTTTATGCACTTTTGTAATAATTGACGACTCGAATAATAAATCGTGTCATTCCGTAGTAAACATGCGTCTTATTCAAGATCATATTGACTCGGCTGCTTCGAAGACTTATGATACTACTCTACGTCAGCAGAATGAAATGTTCTGTAACAAAATATGATCCTGCTATTTTAAGTAGGGATGTATCCGTTTAGCAATGATTTCGTGCATCCGATTTTCTTTGTTAAATTAGAACCATATTTAATTCATACAGAAAATGGAAGTGTAAAGATTATATTGGTTGGTAAGAAATACAAAAGAAATACTTTTTAAAATTCCTGGAAAAGAATATGCCATCATACAAGCATTTTCATCTCAGAAATAGATTTATTGATCTTTGACATTGATAATTATAATCATTGATTATATGAATTATATTGATTTCTTGTTTTATGCTGATAGAAATATATAAAACATAGGCTTGCCACCAGGTGGATATATACTTTACTATGATGTTTGTGCTAATAACATTTCTAAACTCAATAAAAAATAAATAATTTTCATTTAATTATGAACAAAGTTAATTATTTGTACATATGAAGATGTGTTCATTAATCAAATTAAAGTTTGTGTGTAATACTTTAACCCAAGGGATTATCGGTTCGAGCCTTACTTGGGCCACGACCATATGTTTCTTTATATGACACAGGTACTGATTTGCTCCAGGAAGCCGACTTTAAAGTGATCAATGTGATTTGCAAGAACTTGTTTTGCAATAGAGCTTAAAATAATGTGTTTAAACTACACTTATCCATTTCATTATTTTGCCGTTTCATATGTTTTTGCTTTTTTTATTTTAGAAAAGTATCTGAATCACCGGACGATAATGCGTTCACTGTGGAAGATGATTTTGCAAGCGACAAAATCATCGGGTGTGAAAAAAGCAATATCAAAGCCTCTCAGTATCAACTGATCTTTGGGTAATAATATTGCTCTCATATGCAAATATAATGCAATTGTTTCCAGACTTTTTCGATTTCAAATAACGCATAATTGTGTATTGCTTAGTGTTTGTTAAATTGTATTCATGAAAATAAATCTGAGTGGGTGGGTGGGTTGGTGTCTGAGTGAGTGAGTTGGTGAGTGAGTGAGTTGGTGAGTGAGTGAGTGATTGAGTTGGCGAGTGAGTGAGTGAGTGAGTGAGTGAGTGAGTGAGTGAGTGAGTGAGTGAGTGAGTGAGTGAGTGAGTGAGTGAGTGAGTGAGTGAGTGAGTGAGTGAGTGAGTGAGTGAGTGAGTGAGTGAGTGAGTGAGTGAGTGAGTGAGTGAGGGAGCGAGCGAGCGAGCGAGCGAGCGAGCGAGCGAGCGAGTGATGCTGACACTAAAACAATATTTTAACCTATGTTTTCATATGAAGTGAACATCCAATGAAATCTTATTTTGCCTAAGGTGATATACAAAAGTACGCGTATTTGCATATCTTGGAACAGTTATCATATTTATTCAGTATACTCGTCCATAAAATTAAAAAAGAGTAAAATACATTTTTCGTTTCTCATTTCTACAGACAAAACGCATTTTCATTTCTTTTTTTTTCTTTTTTTCGTTTTTTATTTGTTCATTATCTTCCACAGTGCATTTACGATCCAAGATCAGGCAGCAATGAAGCTACTATAACAGTGACAATTAATGTGCAAGGATTACCAGAACGTAAATATCCTGCTATATTACTTTTACGTGTAATGGTTTTATTTACTTCGATAATAATTAGTGATAAAATAGAATCTATGTGGTAATATTAAAACTGATAGTGTCTTTTTGTTAAAATGCAAAGAAAATGTCATTTTCGTTTAAAGGGGTATCTTGAACGAATATATTTCTAGAACTTACATTATCTGCCATATACATAGAGGATATTTGTTTGTTTGTGTGTAAGATGAAATTTTATTTCATCGAGTGGGCTTTAAAAACAGTATTCTCACGATTGGCGTAGGCACGAGTGAGAATACTGTTTTTAAAGTTCACGAGATGAAATAAAATTAAATCTTACACAACAAACAAACAAATTTTCTTTTTATTTTATGCTAAAAATCAAGTTAAAACGAAATTTCCATAATATTAACATAAATATTAAAATCTGTTTTCCCCATTTAGAGCCCCATTTAGTCGGAATTTCTCATTAAAAACAAGAAGTCTTGAGCTGTAAAATAATTCCGACAATCAACGTTAAATGACAGTGATATTATTTATTTTGTTAAAAAATATGAATGATCGCTTGTTTTAATAATAAAAACAAACAATTTTTGTAGGAGAAAAATTCCAACCATCCATCCATATTTCTGTTACTTACTGCGTATTTATATTAGACCTGGCTTTGTTAAATGTAAGCGGCAGCCATTTTTTAAAGTTGTGTATTTCACGGGAGGAAAATAATTGTGTTTGATTCAGAGGGATATCATTTGGATTTGTTAGTCATACACCTTTTTAAAAGAATGAAAACATATTTGAGGATTGAAATAGACAAAAAATAAGTGTTGACAGATGTGAAAAAATAAAAAAAGCAGCTATGAAAATGGAAAACTTGTAATATGCTCGGAACGCTGGGTGGTTTAATTGTTCTACGAGGTGATAGCTGTCATTGCTTTTTAATTTTTCATAAAGCATACGGCAGTTATTACTCGTAGGATACTTTAATATGCCCAAATGTCATGAAGAGCAGCCTGCATGTGGGAGGAATGTATTTGACTGTAAAAATGAAACAAAAAATTTAGAGATGAAATTTTGTGATTGGAATTTGAATGAAAAGAAGTAAGTTTTCTTCTTTTTATTACTTTTGACATTTAAGTTGTTTATCAATTTCAGCTTTGCGTTTTCTTTAAACAGCCTGACATTGTTAGAATTGTTAGAAAAAATAAAATTGAGGTACCACATGGGAAAAATCTAAAAAAAAGTAGTTTCGTCATTGAAAAGTGTGAAATTATATTTTGATAATTTTCACTGTGAAATTATCAAATATAATTTTCACGGATAAATCAGTAATCCACTGAAAAGCATAAAATAAAGATGTGTAATGTCGGATAAATGTAATACCATTTTTTGAAAATTTGATAATTATTTTGTGGTTTGTTGTCAATAATGATGCTGTTTACTACCAACAAAATTATTTATTGTATTATTAACCTTCTACTTTGAACAAATTCGCTTTAATGAGTCAGATAGTTGTTACCATGAACATTCTGGGTATTAGAAAAAAATGTTTTAAAACATACTTTTGATGCATTCTTTTATATTTGTAAATATAAACTTTCTGAAATCAATTTAAGCAAACTGCTGCTGGACCGAAATTGATTTTCTGTTATAAGGTCATATGTATTTATGTGGGATGTTCAGAATGTTTTGAGACTGGTCGGAATTTTTTATAACAATATAATTCACGCAGTTTATCAAATATTTGTTTGTTGTATTAAATATTGTTAAAATATAAACGCACTTTAAATATTTAGATTGTATAATGTACGTTTTGTAAAAATACTTTGTCGTGGTTATATACCACTAAATTTTGAATAAGTGCCCGCCCACGATTTGTCTTACCACTGTCTTTAACGTGAATATAATATTATTCAAAATCCCTCTGTCGCTTTCATCAATAGAGAACAGAGACAATTATGACAGGTATAAAAATGTTATAGTAAAGCGCAAAATCATCTGAGATTTATTATTATTTATTTATTTTCTTTATTGGTTTCCATAATAACCTCGCGTCCAATGTAACACATACATGTATTTAAAGATGACTAACAAGGTTAATCAAATTTAACAAAAACTTTAGTTTATATAAAAATGTAGTAAAATAGAATATCCATATACTATACGGGAAGGACATAACAAAAATATCCTATTGAAATACAGTTCATTCAAATTTTGTATGTAAAAGTAGAATAGAACTATGTTGCATGAAGCAAAATGCTTTCGCGAGGTGACATTTGAGCTCAACATTTTTGCAACATAATTATATACATCTATGTCCTGGTAAAAGTTTCTATTTTGTGTTAAACAAAAGTCACCAAAAATACTTTTAAACATGCACCCTTAATTAGCTATGTAGTGAACAAAGCTTTTAAAATTTATTTACTATATACTTATAACAGCAGCAGCGACAGTAACAACAGCATCAGTAGCGACAGTAACAACAGCATCGCCAGTAACAACAACATCAGCAGCGACAGTAACAACAGCATCAGCAACAACAGCAGCAGTAGCGACAGTAACAACAGCATTTAACTTAGGGATCTTTATTCGCAATCTTATGTTAAACATTTAACTGCAACACATGTAGTCTTTGATCTTGAAGTTTTATTATCTTATCTACATTTTTGTATGTGTGTAGTAAAACAGAATAAGCCACAGGTTTACCACTTTAAATGTATTCAAGAAATTATATTTACTATATGCACAGATGGTGCGGCTTTGACTTTGCTGAAGGAAAAGCAAATGTTCACACATCGACGGAACTGAATAAGGGAATACTATTAAGAAATAACTTTTGATTTTTAAAGGAATTCCACTCAAAGCTTTTTGCATGATTTCCGAAAGAACTCTTTAACTTTCATAATTCTAATTAATGCTTTATAATTTTAGAAACGAGTGATAATTATTAGATACGTGAAACCTGATATCGTATGTTTAACTTTAATTTTTCTATGATATAATATAATATTATATACTTATTTTTTAAATAACTGTAATAAATATATGCTTTACGGACAAATAGCTGTAATAAATATATGAACTACGGACTAAGAGCGTCTGTTCTAATATTTCCATTATGACTTTAAATAATTTACAAACGTTATCGTGAGATATCACTGTTAAAAGTTATAAAGAAATTATTTGATATTCAAACACTACAGCGTTGGATATGTTTTGTCTGAATCTTAAAATGAAGAAAACTGGTTGCCAAACCAAACCAAACATGACATTTGAATGTTTATTTGCTTAATATAAATGCGTTCATCTGTTTGATATGTATGCGTCCACTTGTTAAATATATAGCATGTATAACAATCGTATAACTTTACTAACGACAGAAATACACTCAACTAGAATATAGAAAAGTAATATCTTGGAATTTTCCTTTTATCATAAATTATAAATTTTGTAAAATGGTAACAAAATAAAAAAAAATCGGAATAATTGTTTTTTCTCCTGACAAATCGTTATGTTGACGGCATGACCCAATCAGAGTGTCGAATACGAAATATCGACCCAGGTGTAAATATTTCTTCATTTTAAAAATAACTGCATTTTTGACTGACAACTTGACGTTAAATAATAATTTAATAAGAATACTATAAGTATGACAGAGTTATGCATAGAGTTGAGCGGCATTCATTACAGTACATTATTCATTACAGTACCATACAGCTGTGACGTTTAAACCACAGTGGATAAGCACTGGTTAATTTCTGCATTGGAGCTTGTAAAAGAATTTCTTAATGAACCATGTTCGTTTGATAAATGATTGAAGGTTGGCATGACCTAGATCTCTATGATGCGGAGTCACCTAACGACGTCGTAATTTGATTTCTGTCCCCTAGGCTTTTTTAAGACGTTAAAAAGTGAATAGAAAAATCTTTGGTTATGTTCAACACTACAAATATATTTATCTGATATATTGCAGTTCAGGTCAATGAGGATTATAACAAAAGGGCATATTCTCATGTCAATAGTCAGATACTCCAAGAGTGTAAAAAATAATGAAATCAATAAAAGTGTATCTTTTGTAAATTCTTAAAAAATAGTTCTTTCAAAAATGGTACTAAATACAATCAACATGATTATTATGGTTTTGCAGACCTTTCAATATGGACCTATTCACTTTTAAGTCATAGATTATAATGAATACTTAAATTAATCTAAATATGCTTTTACTTTACTAAACGAAGCCAAGCTCGTGTATATGAACAAATATACAACATTAATAGCAATAGATAAATGATTGCATTTCATTGCGTTGTATATAACATAGTACTGTTGGTTTGTTTATTTGTTGGGCGCCATCGGTTATTTTGTTGTTGTGCGTGGTGTTTTGTCCATATTGTTTGTTTGATTGCTACACAAGATTTAACATTATTGCATCCCTGTAATATCCCAGTTTTCTATTTTGGCTGGCAATATTGCAAATGCAATTGCAATCTTACAATGTATTGTGAAAATTTACTTTTTTATACAAATTCCGCCGCATTTTTTTTTTTTTTCAGAAAAATACAACGAGCCTTTTTATGTCACCACTGTTTATTTAAACATTCGTTACATTTCAGATGCACTAGCATAAATAGGTTACGATATGTACAGTAGCTAATCGGTCCATTGATATTATTTTAAACTAATGTCTACTCTCAAGTCAAGTCAAGTTTTATTTAATACATTTTAAGAGTAATCATTACGGTATAGTAATTTAGTTTTCATTATGTATCACTGTTTTGTAATATCTACACATTTTTGTTTGGAAACGTTTCGATTTTATAATTCCCCAAGAACTAAAAGCATGATGTACTTTGGCTTGTTGGATTTCCAATTGTATGATAATGTAATACCCTTCTTTAAAACAAATCTACGATTTATTCATTGCTGACGATTGCGCCTTTTTATTATACCCCGTCCAATACTCCTAACATCGCTATATAGAAAGGCAATTTCAGACAAAATCCAGTTTTGGACATTGCTGCAATATCAGTTACATTAACTGTTCAGAAAGCTATGTGTACTTAATGCGACTGTGAGTAATAAGGCCGATTTTATTATCGTTGTACAACTTGACTTATTGATTCCGTCAATAAACATTTCTGTGATATCCCACAAACGATACTGACTTGACAAAATGCTAACCCTTATGTACACCCTAAATGCTGAAAGTTACACAGAAATATAGACACTAGTAAAATGTTATATTACTATGTCGTTTACTGGATAATTTAGGTCAATTATTTTAGTAGCAATAACGGATGCTAGTGGTTTTTTCACTAAGCGCCATACAGATGAAAATTAAGTATAAAAACAATGATTGTTGCTTTCCTAAAGGATGATATTAAATTGATAAGCGTAAAAGAAAATCAATCAAGAAAAAAACGAATAATGGATTTCTGAAAAAGTTATAGCTTTCGAACTTATCATTAGAATTTAAAAGCTATAAATAATTCGTCAATATGCTCGATATCTTACTTACGATATTTTATTTTGTTTAAAGAATTATAGATGGGACTTCATTGTATGACAATAAAGTGAAAATATGTCAAAACAAAATAAATGCTCCTCCAAAACAACGTTTGCTATAGCTGAGGGAAAGGAAGAAGTTATTACTTTTGAACTTATCATTAGAATTTAAAAGCTATAAATTATTCGTCAATATGTTCGATATTTCATAATAACCATGAATTTCAAGGACTCTTAAGATATTTTATTTTGTTTAAAAAATTAGATGGATGCATTGGGACTTCATTCTATAACAATATTATAATAGTGAAACGTTTGCTTTAGCTGAGGGGAAGGGGTTGTTTTTCTTTTCCCCATGAACATTATATTACTGCAAAGTGATTTATAACAACATTTCCGATGGTTGATAAAATAAAGCTTTTCTCCCAAGATCTATGTTAAAGACCCTGTATGTTGTGAGTAAAGTGGTTAACCACACTCAAAGAAATTATATATATGTATAATTTTACTTATAAAACAATTCTTCAGACATCAAAGAATATGTAAACTATGAACTGCAAATATTTGTGCATATTATATGTAATCATTAAATTATATGCATTTATTTCTTTTTGGAAAATTTGACTCAAAGTTCATAGAAAATCAATTTCTAAAAACTATCTTTTTTACAGGAATTGTTTAATTCGGTAATATCTTTATAAATAATGCTTTTTGATGCCTATAACATTTATAAATCTTACTTTGAGCATCATATTTATGAGTTAAAACAAAAAAAATGTGTTACAGGATCTTTAATTGTACATCGATACAAATTATTACCAAATGCTAAAAAATTGTCTTTTACAGTCAAACATTTCAAAGTAAAGGTAAATGAAAACAAAACAAAAAATAAATGCAATAATTATATGGATTGTGCTTATCCAATTTGCTCCTACATTGTCAATAAAATGTTTTACAC
The DNA here is from genome assembly GCF_026571515.1 of Ruditapes philippinarum. Classification (NCBI taxonomy): domain Eukaryota; kingdom Metazoa; phylum Mollusca; class Bivalvia; order Venerida; family Veneridae; genus Ruditapes; species Ruditapes philippinarum. Next base: position 19,929 of record NW_026855393.1, read on the forward strand.
ATTCATGCTCGATAACCTTATCAAATACTGACCCTGTAACAGACGAAACGATAAAGATTTATTAAAACTAAATCTTACACAAAGTAATTGGAAACATTCTGCTGAGACAATAATTAGATGTATTCATGAAATATGACATCTTAAACAAAACGCTCCAACGCCATTGGCATTGCCTTATCCTTCTTGGCTCTATCTCCATTTTTAACCTCTGTTAACATCCAACATTCGACATTCTTGATGGGGTTTAAAAGGCGCGAGTTAGAACTTCTACTATATGATAAGACATTTCTTTGCAGTGCGTCACTGAATTTTTGCAGGTATATATAAATGTCTATTTTAATTTCATACGCATTATTGTACATTTTGTCATTCAATACCCTGTGTCTCTTTTGTATTTGCACTCTTATCCAAGATTTACATTTATCGGGCCAGACCTTCTATTCTATGATTATAAATAACTTAATATCCTTTGAGATCGCATCTCTGTATATGTACTGCAGCACTCAGGCTCTGAACCAATATGAGCAGTACCCTTTTTCTTTCTAAGAGTAATATGCAAAAATTTTATTCACTGACAAAACAAATATGTTTCTAAAATAATTAAACTTCTCTGACATAATCATTACGTGATGTAGGCTGTAGAAAATTAATATTTCATGTCCCCTGTCGTTATGAATTGTTCTTTATCCCCTATATATCCCATGAAAAAGTGAAGATAGTAAAGGTCATATAACTATCACAAAAAATACAAAAATATGCATTTTCTTTCAAAGAATAAACTAATTTTTATTTTTGTATTTCTTACATTACTCAAAACTACCTTGAACAAGTATCATAGCTTTTTTATCATAGAAAGTAGGCAAAAATATTTTAAGATTGCAAATCAAAAAAAATGAATAAAACCATGAGTGGTATGTATTTATATAATTATAAAACTACAATTTGTAGAATTTATACGATAATTCATTTATTTTTCATGTGACTGTTTTCTTTCAGTTACTTGTAACTTTCTAGAACAAAATGTGATTAACCTTTGTCATCAGTACAGAGCCAGGCAATATATATCTTTGCTATCTGACATATTATCTGCCAAATTTCATACTCTTATTTTAATATCCCTAAAATAAGAAATGAGAAAGGGAAATAGTCTGGAAAAAGTCAATTTACGAAAAACAACAGGTTGATAGTTATCATAGCGTTGGGCGATTTTAGTTATTTACTGCCTTTTGTAAACACATGTTTATTCTAAAGATAACTATGGTCAATTTAGTAGACACAAAATTGAAAAATTTTGTACTTTATTTTCTTTTTTATAGCTGTTTATACTAAAAATTGATCATTTCTTTTGTTGGCTATATTCAATTTCTTGCATTGAATGTTAGTTCCCTTATGTAAGTATAAATCACAACAATATATCTATAATACTGATACCACTGACTTTTGAACTGCTTGATATGAGAGTGTCATCAAATACTGTTTGGTTGTATACATTAACGAAGTAGTTCAATGAACGGTCATTGAATAAACAATTTACTAAGAAAAGAACTTCATTTATCTTAGAACATAAAATAGCAGTTTCAGTTTTTAACTTCAACAAAAGTTGAGACTGTACTCGTACTCCGTTTGACCTTAGGGAACTTTGTTTGCTATGTGATGTTAAACACTAAACCACAATACATTTGAGTATGCGTTCCCTGATGTTTTATTACCAAATAAGCTCGATTGGTGTAGTAAAACAGAAATTGGCTGTAAAATTGTCCGTCGAATGACAGTAGCTTATGCCCTGTTGAATAAACTTTAATTGCAGAACAAACGTCCAGTTAGTATAAATGGTTATGCATAATATAATATTACAGTGAACGTTTTACCTCCTCCGACTTTACCACTTCATTTTGTATTAAACGTAGTTCATGTACAAAGTTGTTGTCGTGTTTTTTGTGGAGTTTTTGTGAGTGGGTTTGTTTTTTGTTTTTTTTTCAAGAAAATTTGAATATTCTTATATCTAAAAAGCTGCATGTGTGATTTGTTTGCAATAAAACATAAGGCAACAATATCATAGATCTGAGTATGTTCTCCGAAATAAGCCTTTGCTTTCATTTTTTATTATTATATTATTGTATGTTCTATTGAGTATCATCATTTGTGATACACGATAGTTTCTGTAATTGCTTGATTACTTGATTGGTTGGTTGATTGATTGATTGATTTGTCCGTCGAATGACAGTAGCCTTGTTTTTATGTATATATTGTCATTGAGAATCAGCATTGGTTAACATTGGTTCTTTCTACCAAAATAGATGCAGAACATGTATAAATAATACAATTCGTCACATATATTGTTAGTTTTTCTTAAATATACAACAAAAAGAATTATATCAATAACAACCGTAACGATAATATGGTATGTTCTAGTTGAAATACAGTTTAATAAAAATATATGTAATAATGAAAAATAAAACAGTATTCTAAATTTCAGTATGAAATAAATCACGAGGTATCAGTGTAATATGTTATCCCTTATTGTTTTAATATTAATATAATATTAATATCAACGCTTTCATTTGATATGTTCTGTCTGAATCCAAAAACAAAGGAAAATAGGTTGCCTGGCAACCATACGTGACTTTTTTATTCAATGTAGCGAAATAACAAAACTGCAGATGTTATGATAGATATATGAGAGTTATTCTCGTCATTAAAATAATAAAACAATAACATATTGCCTTCTTTAACACCACAAATGTTTTTCAGTAACTCTGAACTGTAAACATGTTTTATTGACATTTTTATGGAATTGTAATCATATTGTATCTAAAGTTCTGAACAATATTTTTATTATTATATTTTAACTATTTTTATTTATCACAATTTTTGGAAACACATATGTATAACGTTAAAATTGTCAAGATATGTCAATGCATCCAGACATAAACTTTATTTTCATTTTAGCGTATTAGTACCTATAAACGGATACATTCCTGGAGGAGCAAATCCAAGCTCCTAAATATATTGTCTTTGAGAATAAGCATCGGGTAACATTGGTTCTTTATACCAATGTATAAATGTTTGTTTGATAGATTATTGATGGTAATATCTCCTTTGGTAACGATATATTGCTGTATACAATATCCGTGCTAGCAGTTTAGCACTGACGATTTGCAGAAAATATTGAGTGTATGTTATATCTAATCTATATGTCATTGTCCGTTTATTTTGTTTTGTTGTTTTATGTTGTTGTGATTTTTTTTGCTTCACAGTTAATTTAAACATCTTCAAGATTCGGTATCACACTACATATTAATATTATGGTCTCCTTGGTATTTTCCAGAAATACGCAACAGGTAGATAGTAAGTCTTTGTATATGTATGAAAATATATTAGATATACATTGTCTGAGTTAAAAAAAACACCTCGCCCTTTGCATCTAGGAGTTTTATTACACAAGGTTACACTCACACCTAAAACTATAGTGACTTTTTAATACTCCACCATAGACGGATAACTATATTCTTTGATTATAATTTCGAGAAAGACTAAATCTATAGCCCTTTCAATAAATTGAATAAAATAAGAATGGCATAAGACATACAATTTAAAAATAGGCAAATCAGAATCTAGTTGCGCAATATTGAATTAAATAACTAAATAAAAAATACTCTCTGACATGTTCAATTTCCTAGAAATGTTTTCTTTACTTTTACAATTTTCATTTTACTTCATAAACGATGCAATATTTAGACGTAAGTAGTTATGAAAAACATACATCATAAAGGATACATTAAGGAATGATTGATACATGAGTCTGAACGGCGGTGATATCTAAAAATTACATGCAACTAATGGTATTTCCCATGCAAACTATCGTGCATAAATATGGATAAAATATTCAAAGTCCTATATCTTGATGTTTGTAACACTTAACATATCAATAGGGAATTTTATTACGTTATACATAGACAGATAAAAAGACACAAGTCAAAAAGAATAAATTTCTAAATAAATTAATCCACAAAATCTGCTGATGCATACGTCAACAAAATATTTTGTCGTGACAAACACGCTGTATTATACACAAAATTCATTAAAAAATGTACATTATTTACACTACAAATTAGTCAGACATACATTTGTTATGATTTTCCACATTTTGTCTTTTCCATTATTCATTATTCAATCCATTATTAAATTATTTACATTGTTTTTATTGTAAAATAATGTTTCACAAACATAAAATTTGAAAAATGATTAAGCATTGTCTTTCATTTCAAATCAAGGTCCACTAATTTTTTTTCTTGGTTCTTGACAATCATAGAATACAAATTTAAAGTAGCTTTCTTATATAATAGTTCAAACTTTATGTTTGTGAAACATTACTTTACAAAAAAAAACATCTAAATGATTTAATAATGGATTGAATATTGTTACATTGTAATAACTTTAAAAAAATAATTAAAGATTTCTTTGTTCTCAACCTCGTATAGAATTTCCCAAAATTTATTTTCTCCCTCGGGACGCTCGTCCGAAATTAAGTTTTCTTTATATATTTATTGGTAAAAAAACAATAAGAGGTTTGACGTTTACAGAATGGGATGCGTTACTGAGCGCAAAGAAGAATTGTAAATGTTGCATTCCTAACTTTTTGGAACTTAAGATTTTTTCTCTAAATTATTAAGAACTTTTTGTGACCAAAACTCTAAACATATGAAAATGTTCTGAGCCGCCTGTCACGACACTATTTGTCAGAGTCCGTGGCTTGTTTGTTACAAACAGTATTAGTTTGAATAGATAGTCTTCTTTGACCAAACCTCTAACCGTAGGGAAATGGTGGGTTACAACAATATCAAGCCAAAAGTCTTACCTATGAAAAATATGCGCAAATTGCCAGCTTAGCAGGTTCGCTTTTTTCAAAATCGATTTGTTCTTCCAATTAAGGCATATCCTGGATCAAGATTTTGCTGATTAACAACTGAATTTGTTTGGAAATTAATGGTCACACGACAGCAAAGCTCTTACCCATGGAAAAGGGCCTTTAGAGTCCAACAGATATGGTCGAATTTTGGATCGAGGATATTCCCTCTGTATATAAACTCAAAGCATTTGTTCTTGCTTTGAAAGTCATGTTAAGCCTAAGTGAGATACCGTGGTTTTGACATACTTAAAAGTCGTAGATGAACATTTTCTAAAGCGTGTAATGCTTTTGTTTTTTATCTATTTTGTCAACAAACTGTTTTTAGATATTAAATGAAAATAAATCGTGTATTCGAATGTACTGCACACCGTTTGAAGGAATATAATACAAATAATGTAACATCTTAATTAACAGCTTTTGCAGGACAGTCAATGGATCAGAATCATATTTTATCACACATCGCTTTGTGATTGAGGGATATGATGATCCCGCAAAACCATAGATGATCAGTCTTGGATTTTTTAATCGACCAGTCATGTGATCACACTTAATTTTTGAAATTGTATGGCAATTGTCTATGAACATGAAATATACCTTATAAACAAAAGATTGTCTAAAGCTTATGAAAGCATAAACATGGTGCATCGTCTTACAAATGATCGAACTAATGTCAATAATCATTAAAAAAACTCATGAAATACTTATTACATAACTTTTACTTGATAAGTGTTCATTGCAATGTAGAAAACTTTGATAAATAAATAACGCATCGTTTCATTATTCATTGTAATACGCAAATGTTAAGTGGATACAGAAGTAAACCTCATGTTTGTTAATATACGAGTAGTTGTACGTATTCCTCAATTAAATATATTTTGAAACACAAATTATATATGTTTTCGTTTTCCTTTTGCAATTTAACAGAATACATTTTTAATTCTATTGTCTTTATTCTAAGAACAGAAACAAATATACTAACTATGGAATAAAACAAACTCATAACACCATAACAAGGTAATAATGATGATGGTATATTTTTCACCATTCATAACGGCAAAAATAAAGCTTAACTGACTACATTGTATATACATGAAAATAATGACAAATTAACAAAATTAAATAAAAAAAGATATTGGATAGTAACCTTAGATAAAAAGGACAGTAAATAAGTTGTTGATAAAGTTTAAGATGTTCTTTTAATCACAATAGGTACTATAAACATTCTTATGCAATGCAAACATTTATATATATATATATATATCTTTTTTTCAATTTTTCAAACATTTGCCGCTCTTTAAAACATCAATACGCATTGAATGCATATAAAATGGGTTATGTCCTGAAAACTCTCAAAAATTTGAAGCGAATTAACAATTAAAATGTCTTTCTTTTTAATTTGTGATTATAAAGACTATCATAATAATAATTAATGTCGGCAAGAAAGGGAATATCATTAACTAATTGGATGCCAAGTTTCAGCATGATTTTTAAAACATTCTATGAGTACTATCATTATATCAAATTTTCTGGATAATATTGTTGCAAAAAAAACAAACAAATCTGGCTTAATAATAATATGGCAAAAACAAATCTGTCTAGATTATATCATGTCGAAAACACATCTACAAAATTAAACAAACAAGTATAGCATGATGATTGCTTTAAGCAGCACTGGTACAATCCAAAAAAAATTATTTTTTTTTTAATTGTTGGCCTCTGTTGATCATCTTCGATTACAATTCGTAGTATTGTTAAAATGATGATTGAATGTTCTTAATTTACGATAATCAACAAAAATATCTAAATTCAATTATTTTGGGGGGAGAAAGTTGATTTTTGTACATATTGATATGAAAATGTAATGAAAATAGAAATAAAAAATGAAATGACGTTTTCTTTAATTTATGTATAATTGTATTGATACCTTTGCTAAATGATGTTGTGTAGTTTTGTGCTTTTGAACAAAAATTAATAAAGCAAGCCTCGCATGCTTTAAAAACAAAACAACACAATAGTTTATGCATCAATTTTGGAAAATAGAAAAGTTCAAAAATTAATAAAAAAAGAAAAATTAAGATAGCTTTTGAAAATAATATCTATGACTATATAAGATATTGCATTCATTTGTTAAGCAAACAAAATATAAAGAAGGGTTTACACTAAAATAATCTGATTAACACATCTCCCTCCCACATATCCATCGCAGAGTCATCCCGAACACGAAAACATCAAAAACTAACCATATTGTTTCATGTTTAAATCTACATTCAATTTCAACTTTTCTAAGTGCGAAGTTAAAAAAAATTGTATTATCAGATTGTTATTTGTACATTGAATTACATTTCTCTTCAACTTTACTGAACGTTGTTTTTATTGTCAAATAAGAAACGAGAACAAAGATCTATAAGGCAAGGATGCAGCACCCAGACACACCCAAGCTACTGCAGCCTTGTGATTTGTTGTGATGATTTAATAATGAAGAACGTTGATTTTGCGATGTCTTATATTATCAGTGATTAAAATCGTAGTCTGTATCGTGATGTGTAAAAAGTCATCTAAAGAACATTTTGTAGCTCTATTGCATATTATTCAAAATGCACTGAATGGCCAAAGAACGAATTCTTGGACGTTGAATCTCAAACTGAAAAAGGAGATATTGTTAGTTAGTTAAATAAAAACATTAATCTGAAATTAAAGTCCCGTTTCCCATAGCTAAATGACTAAAATCTTTATTTTCCTAACAGATTCAAATTTATCTATATTATTTAAGAAAACTTTATTTTTAAAGACCTGATTAATAATGTTATATGATTGTGATATGCTTCAAAACATTTTAATTTTTTCCTGAATTCCAACATGAAATAGACAAAGTATGTTAATCGGCGTAGGGAAAGATGTACCGAGATAATCCAAACATTTGTGAAGTATGATTAAAAAAAAAAAACCTTTATAACTTGTATGACTGTGTTTTTCTTTCACTTTTTAATAACTTACCCTCGATTCTGTATCAATGTAGTCATACATAGATTGTCCAGATTTAGTACTGTCTCTGTGTCCAGACGCTGATATTGGGTGTATGTAGGTAGGAGACGGGTATATATAGGTCTGTAAATGAATAAAACATGATACAAAATGTATCTGTAGGAATGATATGAAATTTGTATGGACATTGACTGACTAATATCAAATGAACAAAAACTTGACTTAGGATCGAAAAAAAGCGCAACGGTCACGAAATAAATGCAACACCTTGCATGTTTTTTGGACATCAAACAATGATTTGAAAACGCCGAACATTTAATTTTCATTTTTCACTTTGCTTTTAAAGTGAGGATGCCTATAAAAATAACCAAATTATATTGATCTCAGTTATCATATCATATAAGTTTCATTAGTTAGAAAAGAAGCAATATTATTGTTTAAAGACCCTCAAAAAAAACCAAGGGTTATTTTTCTTTTACCATTTTGGTAAAGGTTGATTATAAAAAAAATGATACAATAAAATTTGGCGAAACATTTAAACGTAGGGAACTTTTTAAGTGCTTAAACATATTTGGGTTGTTGGGCAAAGGTCCCTGAAAAATTTTAAATTCTTGATTTTTTTTAAGTAACCAAAAGCAAAGGGCAAGTCCAGAGTTTTTCTGCTTTATATTTTTTCAATTTCCTTACAGAGTGTGCAAAATTTCAAAAATTGGTTTTTCGTGTTCTTTGTTTTTTTTTTGTAACCAAAACATATTTCGATGGTACAGAAAAAAAAACTGCCTTTTTTAAAATGAGAAATAATACTGAATTATTTTAAAATAAACAAAAGGAGTAATTAAATTCAATTTAAAATTTTTTATTTTTGGGAAAGAATTAAATGCTAAAATATATGCAATAGTAAAAAACAGTAAGTCAGACTTTTGTTGATTTCAAATTTATCTTTCCTTGGAAATTTAGACCTTTCAACCCAAAATGTTAAGTTGAAGGGCAAATAACTCGAAGACGAGCTTGATGACTCTAATTTAGGCGATATTTGTTAAAACAAATCAAAGTTTAAATGAATATCCCATTATGCAGTTTTCATTCTGCGCTTTTTCCTTCCACTATATCAATGGAAACATTTCATTAAGAATAATAAACACTTGCTGAATAGGAAAAAAAGGGAATATTAAACCTCCTCGCCCGTTACTATCTTTGTAAAATAATCATTTGAGCGCGTCCATGAAGAAAATTTCAGTTTTCTGGCATTTCTGGTCTCATACCGGATTAGGCTTGGCCACGAGGTTCAAAGCGGTTTTGGAAACCATTTGAAAGAATTTAGACTCACTTCAGTCTGTGTAACCGGATTGTCTTCTATGTGTGCTACCTCCCTTGACAAGTCCAATTCTTTGATCACTGTAAAAAAAATTATACAAAAGAAAATGTTTTATGTTTCTAATGTAATGTTTTTACTTCAATTCAATATTTGAATTTTTTTTCCATACAAGCAAGTTTGAACTTACCATACCTCAACAAGTCCTCCAAATTAAATGACAGGGAAACCATTTGAATTTTCATTAGTTATACAATGCATCGAATCAAGCAACTCTAACTTCAGTACCTGTCAAACAAATATACTCGTTACTGTCTTAAATTTTTTGAAGTGTTTTTTGTAAAATTTCATCATCTAGCCCAAACCCAAATTAAAATTTTAAAAGATATTTTAAATTTTAATACAGAGATTTTTGTGAAAGAAAATGGAATTTTTTTTTTTTGCATACGGAGTTAACATGGCCCTTTTAGACCTCAATTTAAGGGTGTTGTGAAAAACTTATTGAAAGTACAAAAACGTTACCTTTTTTTTCCCTTCCCTTTGTTTTCTTCATTAAAGAACAATAATCACCCCCAGAAGAATGACCAAAAACCCCCCCGCCCACATCCACAGAAAACCAATGATGTCGTTTTTATGTAAGGCAAATTCTCCCTTTTGTATGCAGCTGGGGACCATAATATATGAAATCGTTATCCTTTGTGCATCTGAAAATATTAAAAATTTAAATGTTAAAATTTTTGATCAGCTAAAATAAATATTTTTAAACCAAATATGCTTCTCTAAGCAAACATTGATAATAAATCTTAAAAGATTCCTTTTTTCTTAAAAGTCATCTTAAGCATTCTTATTTATACACTTAAAAAAAGCAATTATGCTATATTATTTTGTATTGTCAGCAAAGTTTTTCCATTCTTTAGGTTATAATTCTAAAAATTACAATTCTTCTTTAAAAACCCCAAAAACAATGGAGAAAGGGGCCCCTTTTTATAACATTTTTTCAAAAAAACGATTGATGGGAAAATAGTCGTAGATAAAAATTGACGAAGACTAATATAAAACGACGAAAAAAAAAAGGACGAAGTTTAAAAAATCTATGAAAAAATTAAAGACGCCCAAACTTCCCTAAAGACCCTGATTGTTTTTTTGATTAAATATTTTTACTTGGTGTGTATACCACACGAAAAAAAAAAGTATATATATAAAAATTTATGAAAAAATAAAAAAATTTTTTCAAACATCAAATAAAAAATGTAAATGTGAAACTGAAAAATTTTTGTCCCACGTTACTTTAATCATTTAAATTTTAACATCCCATTCTTTTTTTAAATTTTGGAAAAAATTTGATTTTAAAATTTATAGAAAATAAATTTAAAATTTAAACCCCCCTTTTATTAACATAAAAAGGGTTAAAATCGGGAAAATATCTTTAAAATAATGCTTTTGGAATTTAAAATATTGACAAATTTTAAATTTGAGAAAATCATATTTTAAAAAAAAAACCCTTTGAAAAAAACTGTTTAAAACAGAAAACATAATTGGAACTTTTGTTTAAATAGAAATGTTTAAATCAGGACGATTATAAAATAAGACATTTGGTAAAAAGAAAAGTTTAATGAAAAAAAAATACCTTGTCTTGATTAATTTTGGGGAAAAAAAAATTCTAGAAACACCAACGTTTAAATTAAAAAAATAATTTGTTACTCTTGAAAAAACAAAAAAGCCCTTTGTGTGGGGGCCATCAAAAAACGATTTAAATTTTGATAAATTTAAGCTTTAACCATCAAAAAAATTATTCTTAAAATTAAAAAAAATTTAAATTGTAAAGGGTTTAAAAATTTTAATTTTTAATAAATTAAATTTTAAATTAAATTTCAACTTTTTGATGATTTATTCAAAAATTTAAAAAAACGAATAAGGATAAAATCCCAAAGCCCCAATTTGTTTTCAAAAAAATTGAGGGTTTAATGATCGAATAAAAATTGCCTGTGTTGTTACTTACTTGCAAATCCATAGGACTTCTTTTTGGGGATCATTTAAAAAACGGGAAACCCCCGGGTTTTGGCATACATTTTTCCCAAAAGTTTGCATTTTTTGAGTTCAACGGATTTTGCCGGGAGGACCCCGGGGAACAATCTTTGAAAAGTTTCCCCATGCTCTGTTTAATCAAAATTTTCAAAAAGCCTTTGTCCCTTTAAAATTTCTTTATAACTGTCAATTTTTACAGAAAAACACATCCCCAAAGGGGAATATATCTATAATATATCGTTTGCTCCAGTGTTTCAAAGTACAAAATAAAAAAGTTTTTAATTTTGAAAATAAAAATTTAGTATTATTAAAAAAACATTTTTATGCGGAAAAAAAAATTGCCCTTTTAAAAACAAACCCCATTTAAGTAGAAAAAAGAAGAAAAAAGAAAAACAAAAGTCATACACATTTTTAAATCATAAATTTTTTATTATAAAGAAAAGGGATAAATTTTTTTTACAACTGTTTTTTATGTTTAAAGATCAAGTTAAACCTGACTTCGTTTAGTAATCACAAAACCATAGCTGCATAATGTTGTGTTCAGCTACGATTTATATAGCATTTTCATGTGTATTAAGCTAATTTTCAAGTAAAAAAAAGTTATTTACATATTGCAAACGAACAAAAAACTAATTTACATACCGGTATAACAAACGAATTAATAACGTAATTTAATTATTGCAAACCACACGTTTAATCCAAGTAAATAACAAGATTTGGGTAAAATTTTATGCAAAAATAGCGTTATTGCGAGGGCATGCAGTAAAAAATACTGCAAATTAAAATAAATTTGGTCCTAAATCATGTAAAAAATTATTTTAATTTTCAAAACTTTTTTAAAAATTCTAAAAATATCTTGTACCCTTATAAATTTAAAAAGTTTTTTTAAATTTTTCTGGTAGCATGCATCTTAAATATCAGAGACATTCAATAGTACATGTGCAACTTCTTCGTGAATTGAATATAAGTGCGAAATAAATTAATGTTAACAAATGTTTTTATCTATACGAAAACAATAATCTAAAATAATCTTCTATTATTCGGCTGCAAGGCAGCAGAATCTTACATGATTTTTAATAAGACGCATGATTTACTGCGGAATGGCACGAATTTTTTTTGCGAGGGGCCGGGAAAAAAAACACAAGTTTTCAAAAAAAAAAAATTTTTTTCCCCCCATTTCATTTTACTTTTTTACACTTCTTTAGCAAAACTTAAAAATTTTTGGGTTTTTGGGGGGCCCAAAAAAATTTATTTACATTTTCCTGAAAAGGAAAGAATATGTTTTCCCTTTTCTCCCGTTAAAAAAGAATGTACCGGGTTGGGAAAAAGTTTTGTAGTTTCCCCAGATAAACCAGGCAAAATTTATTTTAAAACGTTTTCCCCCCTGAAAAGGGGGAAAATTTTTTAAATTTTTATGCAGAAAACCCGCCTGACCATTCTTTTTTCAAACCGTTTAAACCCTTTTTTCGTCGCTTGGGTTTTTTTTTAAATTTTAAAAGGGGTTTTTTAAAAATTTTTTCCACAAATGTGGGAAAAGTAAAAAATTTTTTGATTTTCCCCAGTTAAAGAATTTGATAAAAAATATTTAAAAATTTATATGTGTTATCATTGGTTTACATTTTGTAAATAGGAAAAATTTTCAAACCAAAAAATCCCTATAAAAAATATGTGCTTTTGCTATGGGCCCTTTTTTTTTTTAAAATTTTTAGATTTAAAAAAATTTAATAACTGGGTTTTCCTTCCCTTTACCTTTTTTTAATGCTGGCATTAACAATCGATTCATTTACATATATTTCGAAGACTTCGTTGTCTATGTTCAAACTTGAGGTCGTCAAGTTCAAAGTTGCATTTGCTATTTTGTCACCAATGACAGTTATATTTGAGTCAGCATTTACTACAACAGTGTAATTACAAACGACACTTCCATTACTAAAAAATACACAAACAAAAACAACAATAAAAAACAAACAAACGCAAAAACAGTTTAGTTTACAACGAGACTTTCTTAAAATGAAAACAAAACTTTCATTACGTCAATGCAGAAAAATGCAGAATGTGCTTACTGTGATTTCATCATTCTATATATATCAAAACATCCATTTTGTAAGTTACTGCTGTCCTTTTCTGCACTTTGCAAAAAAACAATCTTTCACTAAAATTTATTTATAATTTTGCTCTATTTAACAACGATTGTTGGACAAAAACAAATTCATTTAAAATAAACTCGTGCATGCATAATATTTAAAATCTTTATCCATTTAATATCCATGTAACTTCCTTTAAGTAGAATGGCATTTCGATTTGAAAATAGTGAAGCATTTAAAGATCTCAAAAAATCTTAGTTGTAAACATTATCAAATGAAAAAGTCATACCTGAAATTATTTATAATTACATGGTTAAAACCTGATATATCTTCATATGTCTCATACAGCTGAAATGTATTGAAATATTCTCTTATAATAAGATTAAGAAATTATGGAGGCACATTGTACTTTTTTTTTCAAAATATCGATACGGAACATTGAAACATATAAAGGTTTTCAACACAAGTACATGTTCATATGACAAATATTCATCATTTGCATATTGTACAATTCAATACAAATAAACCTTGTCAATGCATTTGCATGGTTAATCTACAATGTTTACGATAAAGTTATTTAACATTTACATATTGAATCCAAATCAAAAATCCAATTTAAAAGATAAGTGGTTTAGATTGCGAATGCATATAGAGATAGCTTACCTTAGTCCTGAAAGAACGTTTGTAGGCTTTGTATATGTCTGACGATTTATCTTTTAATGACTCATTATATGTTGCGTTTGATAAGCTGATTTGCAAGTCAATGTTAATTCTCAGAGAACCTGAAAATGTAATTAAAGTGTATTAGTCAACAATGGAACGTCTGTAATAAAGAATGATAATAATATGGTTTTATTCAGAATTCAAAAAAAAATTACACATGTATTTTGTCGGAAGGTATTGTTGACAATATGATTGAACTGAGTTAATTTTAGGAATAATCATTAATTAACTTTTCAATATTAGGCACTTTTCACTATAAATGTAAGGCTAATATGAAGTTCGCCACGACATTATTAACATAAAACAAGACTTTTATGCATAAAGTATGAGAAAACTCGGTCAATATGAGATTAGCGAATTGTGATTGGCTCTCCAGCTCAGCTATTATGAATCTGTTTTTGTCATTAAAAAAGTCGCCATTTTGAATTGCTGCAATTTAGGTTTCCGAGACATTTTTAAAACAAGAATCTTATTTACAATACCTCACAACAATGGAATTTCACATTAGTTATTTTTTATTCATGAAGTAGGTAACTTTTTTGGTAATGTGTAGTTAATTAATATAATTGTCAATAATTAAGTGTTTTCATAATGGTCATGTTATTGGGCTTTAGACTGTCATATTAATATGACACTCTTCAGCCCAATAACAGAACAGAACAAAAAATTTATTTTCTAGACTTATACAAAGTACATCGTCTTGTTAACATGAATTGAATAATATATACAACATAATCACATAAATATATGTATGGCGAGTCATTATAGTAAATATAAACATAACAATTACAAGCACCAAATTCATGAGAGGATAAACTACAATTGAGAGTTCAAAATTGTATTTCTTAGCTTTAAAGCTTCTTTGATATATTTGCAAACATTTATTAATATTTTTTTATTTTTAATACACAATAATTCAGTAAATTTAAACATAGATGGTCTGTTTATAATAGTAACTTTATATATTTTTACGTAAATCTACAAAACTTGAACACACACATATGAAATGATACTCATCCTCTATACCAAAACATTACAGCACTGACAGTATCTTTGTTCACGAGGAATGTTATTAGTGGCAAACCTTCCTGTTTGTATTTTGAGAGGATGAACAGATAGTCTTAATCGACAAAAATACATTCTAAATTTACGTGGTAAAATGTCAAGATAATTTTCGTATCTAAGACACGATTTAAAATGTTTGTAATTACATAAAACAGAACTTCGATCTAGGATACTAGATACAATAACAAGGGCATAATAAAACACTTAATTATTTACTTTATAGTAAAAAAAAATAATTAATAAATTTATTGTTTCCGTCATTGCTCCTAAGAAGTACATCAATTAAAGCAATGGCGGAATTCTCAAAAAAACATTTTAATAGCACAGCAGTCAAATAGGAAACAATTACTCACTTAAATATTTCGTTTCACCAGGATATTTAGTGGTCGTGTCTGGCTGTTTTGTTGAAGTTGCTATCGAAGTTGATGAGTCCGATGAACTTATTGTCGTATCTCTTGAATCTGTTGTATTTATTTCAGTCGTAGTTGTTTCATTGAAAACAGTTACTGTTGAATGTGATCCTGATTGGCCTGTTTCCGTTGTTGTTACTATTACGGTACTTAAATTTGATGCTGTTGTATTTGGCTGTAGTGTTGTTGATTCAGTTACGGTTTGATTGGTGGTTGAGACAGGTTTAGTCGAACTTTTGTTTGTTGTTGTTGTAGTTGGGTCTTCTGTTGTTAATGTTGTCTTTGCTAGTGTTGTTGTTGTTTCCGTCATAGTCCCTGATGTTTTTGTGGTTGATTTTGGTGTTGTTGTTACCTCTTGTGTTGTTGTAGCTGTTTCTGTTGTTTCTACAGTTTGTTCGGATACAGTAGATGATGACTGTGTTGTTGTTGTTGATGGTGATGTGGTAGTTGTTTTTGTTGTCGTTTTTGTTGAAGTAAGCGCTGATGTTGAAGCTGATTCTGGTGCTGCTGGTGCTGCTGTTGCTGCTGTTGCTGCTGTTGTTTCTGTTGTTGTTGATGATCTTGTTGTCAATGGCTCTGTTGTTGTAGCTGTTTTTGTAGATGTTATTGCTGAATCTCTTATTATTCCATTTACCAGTACTATAGAATCGACAAAAATATTTTGTAAGATGATGTATTCGTAATTAACCACGTACAAAAAACAGCAACAAAAAAATAGAAATGTATTATATCACAATTTCATTTACTGGTTATTAAAGTCATATGTAGAAAACGTGGGTAATA
Organism: Ruditapes philippinarum; assembly: GCF_026571515.1. Taxonomy (NCBI): domain Eukaryota; kingdom Metazoa; phylum Mollusca; class Bivalvia; order Venerida; family Veneridae; genus Ruditapes; species Ruditapes philippinarum. The sequence goes on from NW_026855393.1 coordinate 36,222, forward strand.
TCGAATTCTTCTAGTACTGAAATAATTGGATTGACCAATATTTATATCTTGAATAATTTTACTTGTGTTTATATACTTATATACTGTTTATAAAAACAGCGTAAGCTTTTATCCTTAAATTAATATATATTATTACTTAAATTTCCATATCAAATTTACTACAATTTGACGTGGTATCACACGTTTTCGTTATGAATAATTATATTTTCCGCATGCAAAAATAAAACTAACTCTGTAGATAAATACAATATCAAATCAACATTGAATAAAAATAATTTCAACCTTCAAATTTTATTAAAAATTAAGCATATTTACGCTTCATATTATTTTAAAAATTAATTATCTTTTGGTGACTTTTTTCGGAAACTTACCAAAAAATAACACTGAATACCTCATTTTTGCAATTTCGTAACTGAAAAAAGAAATTTTTTGTAGAAAAAGACATGTTTATGCAATGTACATTTTCGACAACTGGTTAAGATAACACCAAATTGTCGACACAAGACTCGCGAAAAAAGTGACTCGAGAGGGACAGCGGATACCGTGTGAATGATGCAAGAAACTGAGGCTTTAGAATGTACGTATATGAACTATGAACAGAATTGACCTGAGACTTATTAATTTTCGTAAACCTTTTCGTGAGTTTCCGTAATTTACTACGATTTACTAATCGATTTTATTAATAGGAATGTTCATGATACTTTATGTTATATAAACGTCCGGATGGCCTAGTCTTAAGTATGATAGCATAGCAATCCCGAAGTTGCAAGTTCGAATCCTCAACAAACAATTACTTTTCAGATTTCTTTAATTATCTGTTTATGATGTGCACCATTAGTGGATGAACCATTTCTTTATCTTATTGTGTCTTTTCTTTAAAAAAAATCATAACTTTGATATGTAGATCCTTATTTAATATTTAATAATTTCAATTTGTACAGTAGTAAAATGGATAATTAGAATGCACAAAAACATAGTAGTCAAGTTTTACAAAATATGATAATAATAAAAACATTAAAATGTTTCATTAAGATTCGAAGTTACGTCCTACAATTTGAAACTAAAAGTCTTAAATCCTTATCACAGAGGGTAGTTAGGCAAGTGTTGTGTTAGCAACTTTAAGTTTTACATCATATATTGCCAAAGAATACTCTGATTATTATCTTTAACATCAATGTTGACGTTTAAAATGTGATTTTGATGTTTTGAAAGTTGCAGAAACTCGTCATTAACACGTGATTTTTTCAGAAATAGTGGGTCACCATGGATATAATTTGAACCATACACAAGCGTGCCAAATTAGATTGCAGGGGTATTAAATATAAAAGTTAAATAATAAATATTATATTATATTATGTTATATGTTATTATGTGATATAATACTTTATGTTATGCTATGTTAGGTTTTTATAAATTATTTATATATATTTTCTTTAATTTCGATATTTTCAGTGTCTCGAAGTACAATTTCAGCCCAAACAGTTATTTTCACACCATAATCCTTTGTTTATCTCGACTAATAATTTTTCGTCTGTCCCACGCAGTGGTGTAAAACAATTAAAAACTATCTGTGATTGTACATACTATTAATTTTGAATAAAAGACAGGAATGAATTTGTGAAATTAAGAATTCAAAAAGCATTTTATATATCACGTTGTGCATGTGGATCTTAAGGTTTTTAAATTGATACGGGTACGCTTAGGGCAATGAGAGTGGATATCAAAAAAAAGTGACCTTGACCTACAACAAGGTGAAAAAGTCAAATTAGCTGAGGAACTGAAAAGCTAAAAGAGTGAATGATATTATATGTAACAATTTCATTTCTGAATTGATGGTGATATTTTGGTTGTTTAGTTTAATTTTAATGAATTGTTAGTCGCCGATATGCTCAAATAGTTTCATCGAGTGGTAAAACAAAATGTGAGTGGCGAAAGCTATTTGTCTTATATTAGAAGAATCAATCTAAAAACGTATTATTAAGTACAAATTATAAAACGTACTCTTCCAGGAAATGAAGGTTTAACTTAACTAAATTATGCCCTTTAAAAAAGAACAGTTGTTTATGCTAAACTGATGTTCTTTGAATACTTCAGCTAATATATCAACGTACATACAATGCTAAAAATGAACTGCTTATCTTGTTAACGTTAGGTGTGTCCGTAAAAAGATAAACAACTTGCAGTTTTAAATTCTTGTATGTGCAGATATGATTTATGCCTTTCAATATTTGTTCATACTATAAACCGATCTCCAAAGTGGTATAAAAGTAATGATTTATTGAATTTTCAATAGTTCTTGACACTTGCAGCAGTTTAGTTTAGAAAATAGCTCACTTGAAAATGAATTTGCTATGACGTACATATTCTGACAAAAAATGTTTGTTACAGATTGTTTAGAACCTTAAAATGTATCACGCCGAACTCAACGAACAAAAGTCACAGAGTAGTCCTGGTTTTCAAACAATGATTGCTTGCACGCGTGTGTGTGTACATGCGTGCGCTTGTGTGTGCGTGCGTTCGTTCATGTGTGTGTGTATTTCTCAAACAGTGTGTTATAGGCAAACGTTTAAGAAATTTACAATCTTTTTAACAGTCATTCATAACTCCTCGAAATATTACATCATTCAATTAAACTCATTTTAAATGACAAACTAATTTTCAACAAGTATTTCGAATATAAAACACAAGTATAATATGCGACAGTGATCCTAAAGGACATTATTCTTGTTCAAATCAAAGCAATAAACTAGAATAAGATTAACATACCCTTTATTTATTTGTCAGTTTTATTCCTTTTTTCTTATTGCCTTTCGTATTTATTGTGTTCTGAATGCACAACAAATAATTAGAGAGACATGTTTTAAATAAAAAGTCCAAGTCATGAACACCTTAATCGAAAACCTTCGATAAGACTTTGGTTAATAAATCAACGTTAATATATAAACGACCGTCTGATAAAAAATTTATCGCTTAACGTTTGTTATTCCTTGCTTAATATTGCAAAGAGATAAGGGGGTTATTTATCACCTGCACGTTTTATTATTGCATTTGCTAATCTTACAATGTTACTTTAAAAATAAAAAATAAAAAACTACACGTGCGGCCAACGAGGAAGAATCCTATCTTGTATTATTGTCATGCCACGTAGTTGTAATAAATCGCAAGGAAATTTTTGCTGAATCTGGAAAAAATATTTTGTCAATGATAGATAGATGAATAGATTATAGGTTCAAATACTCGAATCATAATTTAATGTTAATATTTTGTCAACAAGATTTTACATGTATTCATTTATTATTGGTTATTAGTTAGCTTTTATCCAACGACTTATTAAGCATATAACTAAATCAATACGGTATATGAGCTTTGGTATGTTAAATTTCGCCTAGTGCTTATACCAGTATGCAATCATGATAAATTTAAATGCATTTCATAAACGATTACGGATTTAGCATTTTTTCGGGGTATATCTAGCAATTACTTGTAAATTAAAACATTCTTCTCGCCAGTTGAAATATGTATGTAAGGTAGCAGCCGAAGGTCTTGTTTATGCAACAAGTGATAAGTGGACAATTGCAAATGATAAAAAAAACACAAATACTTGATAAATATAGGCTATAAACCGAAAGTTGTAAAAGTATATACCCGTGTAATAATAATCCTATTCAAGTGGGATAGAAACAAAACTGTTCTAATAATCTATTATTTTTACATAAAAAATTAAGAAAATAGATATTTCCCGTTCCATAGCAACGAAAATGATTAATTCGTTAATAAATGTGCATTGTATCGATTCGATAAAAGGCAAAGAGAAGAACGCTTTAATTTGCATAAAAAACTGAATACAGTTGATAACACTACCATAGCCAAGGTCAATGTGTTGTAGTTTATTAAATTACGTTTTTGTACTACCTACATAAAGAACCACTTGTTTGATAAAATAACTGAATTACTAAACGATATTTGCATTCACATCAATATAATATTTTCCTTTTTAAGATTTGCACCATAAATAACTCATTTTGATTTAATTTAAAACGACAACAACTTCTACAAAATTGCAACTCTAGTATTTGTTCATTAAGAATCTAAAAGTGTTTTATATTTACCTAATTTATGTATATTACTGAAGTATTGAAAAATTTTCATCTTTGAAATTGTTTGTTGTTGTTGTTTCTTTTTTGTTGTTGTTTTTTTTATGTCAGGATTTTATTGTTTATTTTTAATGCCAAATAAATCAAGATTAAAAAGTAAGTATTTTCATAGTAATTCAATGAATTCGTACATAACACTTTCTCATGACAACAATAAAGCCATTATCGTTGTTCCAAAAAATACTTTTAAACAGATGAGAAATATAAAGAGAACGACAAACTTGAGTATAAATCAGATTGCCGAGTGTTTTGATGTTATCATAGTCTAAAATAAAAACACGTCCGTGATGTCAAAATATGAAACCCCTGAAAAAAGGAACCAATGAACGAGCATCTGAAAATGATATTTCCATCGCTTTCCCTTTCCCCGTCGTCACAATATGTAAACCCCAGACAAAATGAACCAATCAATGGGCATGCTCTGCAGTTAACGCACTGTGCATGTATATGTATACGATTTAACTCTGACACATTTTCAACAGAAAAGTCCCCAAACTATGATACAAAAAGGATATAACATGTATGAAGATGATCGAGAATTTCTTAAATTTAAATCATTGGTATGTTCTGTCATTCAACAGATTTACGTCTTTTTATGACTGGATGGCTTGTCTGGGTGCTGTTTGAAAACTCATCCCTATCCACAGTATGTAGCATCACATGCGATTTTTATATCTTTGTGGTAGTTGTGTAATCGAAGCTTCAAATGTAAACCTGGTCTCGTGCGGCGTTCGCAAAATAATGCTTGTATTGGTGTTGACCTCGCAACAAGTAAAGAAAATATCACGGATGAAGGAGAATTTCGTGTTTTATGTAAGCCAATGAATGCTTTCAAATGATATATTATTAAGAGAATATTCTTTTATTTCTTTACAAGATAAAAACAATAATGTTAAATACAAGCCTCTAAGCCATAAAATGGATCTAGAAACGTAATTTGAACGAAAACTGACATTATGCTCTAGTTTTTGTTTGTTTGTTTTTTGGGTGGGTTTCTTGTTGTTTTGTTTTTAATTTACAATCGACACTTCATAGGTAAAATGCACAAATAATTCAATTAAAATTTAAATTTTTCATAGGTTTCTAAACATCAGTGAACAAGAAATAGAAATGAAATGCTAGAAACATTTGCCTATTATTTTGAATGTAAAATGTCAAATTGCCCAACGAAGTTGCAGCAGGTTTTGTATAGCAATTATGCAAGCTCATCGTGATGGCCCAGTTCGTATCGGATGTGATCACTTTAACAAACAGTCTTTCACGAACGGGTTGCCAGGTTCACCGTGAACAAAGTTTAGATTGAAGTTAAAGGATATATTGGTGACGTAATGACTTTCGCTCGTAATTCGTGGTTCTTTTGAATGATCTTGTCTGTCGTAATGCATGTGTATATGTTGATAGTAAGGTACAGGAAACAAATGTAATCTTTCTATTAACTTATTTGATTGTCCAGAAGAATTGTGTAAACTGGTCCACAACTGACCCTAAGGAAAGATTTATACTATGATGAAATGATGTCAAAAATCTACAGCGTATATGGTAAAAGAATTTGTTGTCTATGTATTTGTTTTTGTTATTGGCAGATTCGAGGCTGCAGTATTAGTTGATGTATTATGTGAAAGAATTGATGGGCGGTATCTTGACGGTACTACGGTTTTAAATCCTGTTGACGTTAATTTTGTATATATTGTTGTGTTTTGCGATAGCATTTTCGAATAATGTGTTTGGGGTGCTTCGGTTGTGAAAGTTGCTGATGTTGCACTTGCATTTATTGTTGTGTTTTGCGATAACATTATTGCATAACTTGTTTGCGGTGCTTGGGTAATGAAGTTTAATGACGTTGCGCTTGCATTTATTGTTGTGTTTTGCGATACTGTTCTCTTTGTTTGTGGTGTTTTGGTTGTGTTATTTGTTTTCATTGCGCTTGCATTCATTGTTGTGTTTTGCGTTACCATTCTTGAACTTTTTTTTTGTTGGCGATGCTTCAGTGGTGAAATTTGTTGAATGTGCGCTTGCATTTATTGTTGTGTTTTGCGAAACCGTTCTTTCACTTTTTGTTGGTGGTGCTTCAGTTTTTAAATTGTTAAAGTAATGCTTGCATTTATTATCGTGTTTTCGATACAATTCCTGAATTATTTGTTTGCTGATTTTGGGTTGTGGAATTTGTTGTCGTTGCGTTTGCACTTATTCTGTATTTTGCGACACATTTTTTTTAATAATTTGCTGGCAGTGCTTCGGTTTTGAATTTTGTTACGATGGTTGAGACCAGGGTGTGTTACATTTGCAGTTATTTTGTTGTCTAATAATTTCAAAATTGTAGGCGTTGCAAAAGTTGTAACGTTTGTTGAAATTACTTATGATTGTTGTGTCTAGAGATATGTGCAGATTTCGGATATTCTGGTTGTGTTGTTGTCTAAAGCCTCACTGTTGTTTATTCACTTGATGACAATGCCCAATAATTTAATACACCTTAAATTATATTAAGTATAATTATATTTTAAACTCTCCATTTTGAGGCTTTATTATAAAGGGCCAAAACACTGATGTCTACGCTGGAATTACCAGTACACCAATAAAGCGAATTCAAACAGTGCCAAAACATAGAAAAAAGACTCAATTGCTTGATTTAGTGAGCTGAGTGTCCTATTATTGGACCTAGTTTTACACATTTCTTCAGTTGACATACAGCAAGCGATTTTATTATGTTAACATAACCCATGCGCTAGCAATATTACTAGCATCCACACAAAAAATTGCGTTCAAGAATGCGATAAAAAGGACATAAAGGGACTCCACTGAGGTTTAAAAGCTTAAGAGCATAATTGAATTGAATTTCTTACATAATGAGCTGGGGCACTTTAAACAGAAATATATGCAAAGAAAGTTAAGATATATACTTTGAAATAAATTGAAAATCGTATTTTTATGCTTTTCTCAGTCCGATTTGAGGGAAACGTGTTTAATCGTTTTTCATTTTGGGTCATTTTTTACAATTTGAATAATTATTCAGGAATAACGAAGTGCGCGAATTATCTGTAATTTTGAACAAAGATTCGTGGTCTAAACCAACATCAAATGGTACATTTATCTGGAAAAATATTTTCGGTCACATCATGTCAAAAAACCTTATCTTTGTTGATAATGAAACTGGCCTGAATCAAATCGTCCCTAAGATTTTGACAAGTTTGTGCGCAAACCGAGGGATTGGCAGTGTCCCAAATTAAACTATAATTTGTATGTCTAAGGTAGCACTCCACACTAAATTTCAAGTTTCTGCCGTCAATGTCCTACAAGCAATATGTCTGATAAATCTGATCCGAAACTACACAACCTGGAAAATAAATACATTTTGTTAAGAACATATATGTCATAACATTGCAAATCTGTAATGAAATCATCCCATGTGCAACATTCAAACAGTTAAAAAATCCAATTCATTCCGTAAAAGCCAAAAATCCATGGTGGTCCGAGACCCAAAAACAACATATTTCGTCCCTCTGGCAAAAATACCTGCAAATATATAGGCTACAGAAACTCTGTCACTGCTTTAGCAACTCCCTATACATGCAAAATACATGCAAAATATCACAAAGAAATAGGTGCTTGGCCTTGTAGATTTTTTGCTATTGCTGAAAGTTTGTACCCCCTGTAAAATTACTTGTTTTCACCGAGCATGCTGTTTAAAAGCAATGTTTACAAACAATGGCGGCCTTGACATCTATAATTAACAGCAAGTGATTTCTAACCATGTTTTCGAATTTGCCAATGAACATATTACATGTCACCAAAACAAATTTCAAAAATGCACTTTAAAGACAACCAGTCATTTAAATCCACAATAGTCACTATATCCATGAAATCCTCTCTGGCCATTCGAAGCTGTGGCTTCAATTAGTGTGGTGTGCTGACTAAAGACATCCAATATTTTACTCAGGATCATACGAGTTCGGTAAAAATGTATGGTACTGGACAGACAAAAAGTCATAACAGTGTGGACGTAAACCTTTTGGTTTACATCTACTTCCCTTCTAACCCCCAAGAATGAATGTTTGAATATTTTCGTGACTGTTCACTTCTTAATAAACACTACGTAGATCATATTTTAACAGAAAAATCCTGGCTGCAAAATTCTAAAGCTTCGTTAAAGTCTTCAAATTTGGCTTTAAATTTGTGAATGAACCAATTTACGTGCCTCAAGTCAAGAATTATAGTCCGATTAAAGTAAAATTTAACGTCAAACAAATTGCAACACAAGCTTTTTTTACATTTTTAGTTTGTTATACACATCATATAAAACAGGTAAAAACCCTGAAAAAATCTAACCATGGCAAACCAGTAAAAAAAGCAATTCAAATTTTGCATTTGTTTCGAGTTTTTATATGGCTCTGCGTGTACACCATACACAGACATTATACTGTAACCGGTGTCGAGGTAAACAAAAGTTATGAGGCCGCGCGATTTAAATATATCAACATTTACACATTTACTACTTGGAGTTGGATTTAGAAGCTGTTGTGCAAAGTATGTATAAATTTTCATATTATATTTACTTGTTTTTACAACTTATAGCCTCGTACAGGCCCAAATATCAAATACAACGAATGATAATGGGTTTTCGCGTGTATATAAATCAGCGATTGTCGTTTAAAACAGTAAAGATTTTGCAATTTTCATGAGATATAAATAATCATTAGCCTATATATTAACATTCCTTTTGATAATAAGATGTTTATGAAGTAGGAAAAATAAAAATAAACAAATTTAAGTTTATCCTGGGTAGCTTCAAAATTGTAACTACGGAAGCGTGTTTGGGTAAA
>NW_026855394.1:0-17565 GCF_026571515.1 Ruditapes philippinarum
CTTAACAGTCACTCAAAATATTGAGACACAATATCAATGCCTCCTCACTTCAATGTAAATAATACTTAGAATATCACCCACACCAGGAACACAGCTTTTAATCCATTATTTTCTGGAAATTCAGGCATACCTTCTTCAACATACCCCCTCCCTTTCCTTCTCATCCTGTTGCAAACACCCCGTCCGACATTTGCACTTATAATATTGTTCAAAGTTTAATGTATATAGCCTAAGATTTATTATGGAATTTTTAGAAATTACATGTAGTAAAGAAGACATTATATTTTCCGAGAGAAATGTCTACAGGAAGCTTAATTTTGTGCACAAGATTGTGCCAATTGTGTTTCATGTGGTTTGAAATAAACAGAATAAGAATCCTTAAAGAAAGCCCAACACAGCAAAGAGGCTTAAGCCGAATTCAACATGAAACTTGCTGTACTTCTTTACTTCCAAACAAAACAGTACAAACATACATGTAGCAATTGTGAATATTTACTTTAAACAACAATAGTAATAATTGGCGGTCGGATTTGAAGACTATTAACTAGAACCAGCATTATGCAGACATATATATTTTAAAACATAAAATTGTGACATAGATGGATATTAAAAAATCCAAATTTTATTAATTTATATTTTCGACAATTACTAACATAATACAAATCTTTGATGATAAAAAAAAAACAATAAAAAAGTTTCAAATACTAAACATACTTTGTATTTTTAGTAATTTTAAGAATTACAAAATGTCTGCCTAAGTCGGGTTTTTGGTAGTAATGACAATATATTTGGAGATGATTTTAACAAACAAAAAAATCTATTTGTTAAAAAACTTTTAAAAGAAAATGACATTTCTTATCAAGCAAATGTACCGAAATAATATGTCGAATAACAAAAAATCCGTAAATAAATTTCATTCAGAGCATGGTTGAGGTCCAAAATTTAGGCAGACCTAAAATATCTGCCTAAGTTTCATGGTCTGCCTAATGCTGATTTGAATATACTTTAGATCTGCCTTAAGCTTATGGTATATATATATATTTGTATCCTGAATAGCTCAGTAGGTAGAGCACAGGACTGGTTATCTCGAGGTCGTGGGTTCGATACCTACTCATGCCACTATCATTCTTAATAATTTTGTTTATTTGATGTTTACATATGTTTGTTCATGTTCATTCATCTTCTTTTCGAGTTCAGTCTGGAATAGTCTTTCTCTGGGTTATCCAATATTACGTGAATTATACTGATTGTGTGCTATTTAACATATGCTATGACATAAGAATATATTAGCTGCATTATGTTATTTTGTGTGGGAAGTGTTTGTTTTGGACATCATTATTATGATATTCTGCTGTGGACATTGGACATTGATCAAATTGCGTTTAGCTCGTAAAAGAATTGAGGACACGTCCGGGATAGAATTTTGTTTAAAAAATTAAATTTTGTGTCTCATTATCTATTTAAAGTTGAGCTGTCAACCAAAAAAATATTGTTTGACAAAAAAAAAAAAAAAAAAAAAGCAGCAACGAATCAAAATGTCTTCTGATTAAGAAAAGTTTGTAAAAGAACCTTCAAAGGAAATTTTTTTGGGGGTAAGAAGTTTGATTTGCTCAATCTTGCAAAACATTTTAATGTTTAAGAAATTACGGGTTCCGTGAGAAAACAAAAAAAAATCAAATAGATTGATAACATTTCTGGTAGAAGAATAAATTGTTTCAGAAGATTTTCTTTATTTAATAAGTCAGGAAAAAAACAGAGTTCGAGTTACAATTATTATGCTGTCATGATACCGCTAGTATAATCAACGTCTGAGTCGATTTAATAAACTTCTTTATTGACACAAGCTGATGTGGTAAAAAACTACAGATACAAGTAAATTATTGATAAATTAATGTTTCACGATAGTCAAGAAATAATACAATTTGATTTTGAATAAACTGACATTAACACGTGCAATTACTTTATAAAAGGCTAAACATGGTTAGCGATAGGTCTATAATGGCATAACTATAAATTCCTTTAAACAAAAGTTAGGTTTATTCGAAAAGATTAAGATTATTTTCAATGCTGAAAAAGTGGATGGGGTAACCATGCTCGATTTCTGAGCCCAGTTTTCCAACATAAAACATGCGTTAATCTTTAAGGTATACATGTATGGGATAAATCATATAAATATGTCATAATAAAACACTTACTCCATGTGGGGCAAATTGGGACCACACAAATACAAAATTTTAAGGATATTGATACAACAAGCAAACGGCATGGCACGACTAACCGGAAACTGCGAAGACCGGAAAGAAATTCCATAAAACGAAATTTAATTAGCAATAGGAGCCAACGGCAAACGCTACAACGATCGAGGGAGAAGTGACAGCACAATTACAGCTTGAAGTTGAGCAAGAAATTAAATGACGAGAATTGAAGTTGAAATTAAACTATGATGAAAAAGACCAACAAAGGTTATAAAAAAGAAAAAGAACATGAAATATTATTAGAAAACGAACAAAAAGGATTTTTAAAAGAAAAAGAACAAGAAAGAGTTTGAAGAGAAAAGGAGCTTAAGTAAAATGAACGTAAAAGACAATTTCAACTACAAATGAACAAAAAAGAGACTAATAAAAATGTAAATCAGGCACATACACTCACCGACAAACCTTTTGATGTTTATTAATTAATCTTGTATCCTTCTGTCGATGAGAATGATGTTGATAATTTTTTCTTACATTTTGAAAAAAGTTGCAGACAACTTAAAATAGTCAAAAGAGACTTTATTATTACAGAGTGTATTAATAGGGAAAGCCCGTGGAATTTATACTCAGTTAAGTATTTAGAAGTACGCACATTTTGATACTGTGAAATGATTTAATCTGAAAGGCTATGATTTTGGCATTGAGTCATACAGAAAAACGTTTAGAAACTGTAAAATAGTGAGTGGCTAAACTCATGTTGAGTTCACAATAATTAAAGAACAATTGAATAATAGCTGGTGTTTGCCAGTTGATTCTTGTTAAAAAGTTCAAGAGGAAGATGCTGGTTTGTCTGATGACTAATCATTAAGTAGTAAGTATTCTTGTGTCATAAAATCCACAGGTCAATGCACACCCCATCTGGAAATTCAAAAGGAATTGGTAATCAAAATTCAATTAGTAAGCTCACATCAGGTAATGGTGTGTCTGGTTCTAAAAACCGGTCAAAGAAATTCAAAGAGCAAAATAAGAGCAGACATCAATTTTCTCCTTTGACTTGCTTGAATTGCAAACAAAAAGAGCACATTGCTATCAAGTGTGGGAGATTAAAAAAACAAAAAAGATAATAATGAGTCTAACCCAACAGGTCTCACCACTTTGAAATTAGGCCCACAGTCTTTTGTTAATAAAGATAGCGTTTTTACAAAGGTTAAAGAACTTAGAGAAAAGGTCTCACAATCTGATTCGGTTATGAGTCATTCATGTCGGATGGTGATTCTACCCTGCCCTGTTAATATTTTAAGAGACACAGGAGATTCTCAGCCTTTTTATGAGAAGTCTTATTCAAGTGTAAGTCTCCTTATTTAGGGTGTTGTGTGTGGTTTTGTAAGTGTTCCGCTCCATAACATCTTTTTTAACATCAGATTTAGTTATTGGACTGGTATCTGTAGGTGTTAAGTCGTCGTTACCCTTTAAAGGTGTCATTTGTTGCTAGGTAATGATTTAGCTGGAAATAAGGTCGTGGTAAATCAACTCTTAACGACACACCAAATTTAGATGAAACTCCTAGTTTTGTTGATCAGGAAATTCTTCATCTTTACCCATCGTTTGCGGTTTCTTAGAGCTATGGCAAAGTGATCCAAAAATGAAACGGCTAGTATAGCCTTTGTTTGACAAAAAGGTCAATCAGGTTGTTGGCCTATTTGATACATTTTATGTCAAATATTTGATAATCAGATACATTACTCATTACTCACAAGTGAGAATGAAACACACTTTAGTACAAAACCAAATAATCTTGGTCATGATATTAATCAAGGTCACAAATGTTTGTAGCACAACATAGTGATCCTGAAATCGCAAGTTTGTTCCAAAGGGTTTTGCCTAAGAATGAATGTTCTGAATTTCCTGTTGATTACTATGACAAAAGTGGTGTTCTGATGAGGAAATGGTGTCCTTAAGATGTCCAAGCTAATGTAGATTGGTAGTCAGTCACCAGATTGTGGTTTCTTAACGTTTTAGAGAACATATTCTGAGCTTTGCCTGTGAAACTCCAATGTCTGGTAATTTAAGTATCAATAAAACTTACCATAAGATCCTGAATCATTTCTTTTGGCCAGGATTGAAATTAGATTTGACCCGATATCGTAACTTGTTTCACAGTTGTCAAATGGTGGGCAAGCCAAATCAGACAGTACTTTAGGCACAGTTACATCCCATTCCAGCTATTGAAGAAAAGTTTAGTGTAATTATCATAGATTATGTATGACCTTTGCCCAAACCTTAGTCAGAGAACGAGTATAATCTGACAATAACATGTGTTTTTACTCGTTTTCCAGAGGCTATACCTTTGAGAAATAACAAGGCCAAGAATATTGTAAATGCCCTAGTCAAGTTTTTCACTATTGTAGGTCTTCCAAAATGTTTACAGTCAGACCAGGGTTCGAATTTCATGTCTCATATATTCTAACAGGTCATGCGTGAGTTATCGGCTCATCATTAGAGAGCCAGGGTGCTCTTGAACGATTCATTGAAACCCTAAAAAATATGTTTAAAACATCTATTGTTTTGACACTGAAAGGAATTTGGATGAAGATATTCGCTTGCTCCTATTTTTTCGCAAAAGAGTCTGTACACGAATCTTCAGGTTTCAGTCCATTTGAACTTGTGTATGGACACACAGTTCGTGTACCTTTGACAATGTTAACAGAGAAATTCGTATCTAAAGATAATTCACCTGTAAATTTACTGAAGTATGTCTCAGACTTTAGATAATGATTATCTAGAATTTGTAAGGTTACGAGACAAAATCTTAGAGTAGCTCAAACCAAAATGAAACTTAGGTATGACGAGAATACTAGAGTAAGGTCGTTTCAGCCTGGTGATTAAGTTCTATGTCTTTTGTCTATCCCTTGTAACCCGTTACACGCCAGATATTTTGGTTCTTAAATTGTTGATAAGAAAGTAAGTAATTTTAATTATGTTATTATAACACCAAGGAGGCAAAAAGAAAAAAAAATGTGTCATATCAATATGCTTCAGAAATGCATTGATACAGATTCTGAGAATATTGTTAAGCCGGTTTCATTTACTTACCCTTTGTCAAATGAACAAAACGTTGGTGATATACATGAATGTGAAAATGCGGCAAAAATGATCATTGTATTCCAAAACTTGAAGATTCTGACTTTATGGAGAATATAGACCAGAAATTTGTTCACCTTGATCCTTTTCAGCAGAAACAACTGAAAGAGCTGGTGTATGAGTTCAAATATTTGTATCCAGATATTCCCACATGAACTGATAAAAATATACTATGACAAAGTGACACGTCAGATAAATAAAATCCATACAGGATAAATTTAGTCAAACAACAAGTTTAAAAAGATGAAGTCAAATACCTGCTAGAAAATGACTTTATAGAACCAAGCCAGAGCAAATATACAAATCGAAACAAAGTGATCCCTCGGCAGCATTAATCACAACAAAATTACATAAAGATTGCAGACTCGGTTTGATTGGGTCTGTACACGAGGGATAATGAATAAGTGCAACATCCCTCACGCCCCCTGGCACCGGATTGAGCGGTACTCAATTCTCAACACTTAATAGTGCTGGCATCAATGATCCCGAAGGACCAGAAAAATATAACAACACTGAAGTGGAGTACGGGACAACTTTTTACAGCTGCCACACAGCACTTGACACCTGCTGTTGTGAATTATGAAATCTGGAAACAAAGTGATCCCTCGGAAGCATTAATCACAACAAAATTACATAAGAAGTGCAGACTCGGTTTGATTGAGTCAAACATCTCATATAGAATGTACACAGAATATCGTAAGATCAGTGCAATAATAAATACTGATACTTATCCAATACCAAGAGTGGCCATAGCTAAAGTTGGAGAAGCAAATATGTGACTTGTTAAACGTAACATAAGAAGATAAAGCAGCAACATTTTTTACAATTTTTAATAAAAAAAGAGAAATTTACAATAATACAAAAATAAAAAAAAATGAAAGTAAAGTTTAACTTACAATTGCCCACTACTCAAATTTAATCGATGTTCAATGCCCACAGCAGAAACAATGTCCAAAATATTTCCCACACAGAATTACAGAATACAATCTTAAATATTACTATGTTAGCAGTACAACAGCACACAATCAGCATATCCACATAGCACAATATCAGAAATAGGCACACACGCACACGCACACGCACCAACACACACAAACGCACACGCACACACACACACACACACACCTCAAAGTACAAACATTTATCATTAAAATGCTATCAGTGAACAGTCGACAATACTAAACTAATAAGAGAAAGGATATTCCAGAGAGAGCATGACAACTTATATAAACATCAAATAAACACAATTATTAAAAATGATAGTGGCATGAGTAGATATCACACCACGACATCGATATTTATTATTATTTGAAACGTGAATAATTGTGAGTTAAATTTTACTTTCATATTTTCTGTAGGATTGTACATAACTGTTTTTCTTTCATTAAAATACAATTAATTTAAAATGTGTTGCTGCGTTATCTTCTCTGTTATGTTTAGCTCGTAACATTATTATCACTTTTGCATAAACTTTAAAGTAGCCTACAATTATAACATATTTAGAGTTATCAACATGAAACATGGAACACTTGCTTACAATTTCATGTTGCAGTTGTAAGACAATTACCATATTTTTTTGCAAGTATACTTTAGGAGTTATGACCATTTTAAACTTGAAAGAATTTCAATAGACAAGTTTCAAAACTGCATGTGATGCTCTTAAATTATTGTTAAATGTTAACTTCCTTATTTTCTGAGGTATTCAAGTCTAACTTAAAATATATGACTATTTAGTAAACAAATTGCAAAGATGTTTATAGAAAAAAATAAACCAGGTATCTTAACGGACATATGGCTTTCTTTTTCCTTTTTGCTTCAAAAATCGACATAGAATTTTCGAAATCCAAACGTCAAATATCATGTCCAATAATATACTTGTAGCTTCACATAAGGGGGATTACCTGTTAGCATAAGCGAGGACTGCTTGTTAATTTATGATATAAAGTCTATGTAATCTATATGAACCACCGCTGGTAAAAATCACAATTATTGTATCGAAATGTCCATCATTGTTAAGTCCTTGTTATAAAACATTCATGTCATAAATAATAAATTATAGCAAAATCAAGCAACATTTTAAAAAAGACCCTTAAGGCACATCATGCCTAAGACACGATTTTTTTTTCTGAATGTGAAATAACTTTTTTTTAAGGTAGCAAAGTTTAAGACTGTGGTATCTTCTATAACAGCCACTGGAAAATCTTTGCACCTAAACACTTAAAAATAATTTCATCCGATATATTTAATGTTAATTATTAATAATTGACTTCATTTAAAGCTATTTTTAATTTTTTTCTTATCAAAAATTGTATTTTAAAAAAATTGTCCGGGCGAATTTCATGTATTCCGCCCGGAATTATGCTGTCCGGGCGGAATTATTTATATTCCAATTGGAATTTTTTCCAACATTATTATTTATTCCAACGGGAATTTCAATTTTTATGAAATTGTCGAAATACATAAACACATGCCTAATATGTATTTGTATGCATTTTCTTGTTGAAATAACGTCTATTTAAGCATTTTTCGGAAAATCCGATCGTATTTTTTTCCATTAAATTTAACTGGAAAAAAGTCCGATTGGAATATACCCCAACTGGACATTATTCCAATTGGAGTTTTTTCCAATATTTTTTATTGGAAATAAATCCTATTGGAATTAATTCCAATTCAAAAGGAATGGAAATTAATCCAATTGTAAGTTAATATATATTAATATTTGAGGTAGTTTTATGTACTTTCCGGACTAAAAAAAGACAAAATATTTATATAAGAAACTGCTAACCAGTTTAAATAAAAAAGCGTTATCGAAAACTGCTGACAAGTTAGATAAAGAAGGAAAAACATTGAAGATGTGAATAAGGTGTCAATTAGCTGTTAGTGCTATTCTAGGTGAGGTCGAGATATGCTTGATAAGACGTATTTTCAAGATGAAACTATTACAAATAATAAATATTGATATTATAAATATTAATTGATATATTTCTCAATTTCTATTGATAAATTATTTTATTTCAGTGTGTTGATGAAATGTCTTCTATGTGATATATATTGGATAAAATTTAGAAAATGCAGTCATAATATGGTGATCTTACATAAAAAAGAATATCATAATTTGTTTCAAATATACATATATATATATATATGCATCATAGTTAAAATATATACATATATAGTAATGTATAGTATAACACTTTATAATGATTTTTTTTTCGTATTTAGTGCAAATCTGAAATAAAATAGAATAAACAATAAGAGGATTTTATCTTTTTCATCAATTGTGATGAGCCGTATAATAAATTAGTTAATGGAATAATTGAAAATGCTTTTAAACTATTTTGTTTGTGTGTGCTCACTATACGTAAGGAACACTGACTGGAAAATAAATGAAAATTGAGCGTAAAACTTCCTTGTTTTCTGCTAGCACCTACAAAATACACAATATCGAGATTGACTTACCCCAAGGTCATAACAATTTAAACAATTTTCGCACGTGTCATTCTTAATTTGTCTATTATAAACGCAAAAGCATTCATGTGCCAGCGAACAAAATACAATAAACAGAAATGTCCAAAATATATTATTAAATAATGAAGTGAAAATGCATACCAGTTATATAGAGTAAAATGATATTTTGGCATGAAATCGTTATTCATTTTTAATGTCTTCAAAATTAATACATTGTATAAATATTGCCGACAATTGAATTTAGTAAAACGTGCTGACCAATTATAGTAAAGGTTAATTCAAATCGATTTAAGCCATAAAACTCTTCTTATACAATATGGGAAGCAAAGGACTAGGTTCAGCAAGAGTGAAAAATTGCCCTGTGTCAGAAATTCATCAAACATTCAGTAAAAGTTCATATTTGTGTGCTTAATCAGAAACAAGAACACACTAAGCGATTATTTTATTTATTTGGTTACCATAGCAACCAACCTAAATTTAGCATTTTTTCAGTTTTTCAGTTTTAACATGTTTCAGTCTCATAATACTGTTGTTTTTTTTTATTCTCAAAGACGCCAACTTATTTTTCCTTCCAGCTTTTGTAAGGATGGTGTTTTATTTATGGATATTTAAACACTTAATGAATTCATAAACGAAAATTTACATGGTTACTCAAACACTTTTCATATCTTTTGACAATGCAAAACAGCGAGATACATTAAACTTCAATCTGGACTATTGTTAAGTATATCAAATGAATAAACTGTAAACTCTTAGTAAAATGGTAGATTTTACATACTTTTTGCACAATGTGGAAGTGAATGTTTTGATGGTCACAATGTTGCTATGGAAACATGAACCAAGCTAACTAGACAAAACCTTGACCTTCAATCATAAATGACCTTGATCTTTAAGGTCAAATTATTACAAATGTCTTTTTTTTGTATCTGGCTTTAACTTTATTTATGAATTGATTAACTTCATATTTAGAAATAACATCTTTTAGGTCAGGACCTTCATGGATATCAAACTCAAATTGACCTTGACTCATTTATGACCTTGACCTTGAAGGTCAAATTATAGAATTTTCACTACTTATATATATATTGCTATAATTGCCTGTAACTTGGTTATTAATCAATGGATTATCTTCATACTTGGACAAGTCCTTCTTAATGGCTGAACTGCCTTGACCTTGAGTTTTCTATGACCTTGATCACCAAGGTCATACAATTGAATTATGGTTTAGTTGTCATAATTTTGTTACTTATCTACAGATTTGTGTCATACGTGGACAAAACAACACTTATGACCAAACGGACATGTTTAATTATTTATACATGACCGTGACC
This sequence comes from Ruditapes philippinarum, assembly GCF_026571515.1. Taxonomy (NCBI): domain Eukaryota; kingdom Metazoa; phylum Mollusca; class Bivalvia; order Venerida; family Veneridae; genus Ruditapes; species Ruditapes philippinarum. Next base: position 10,133 of record NW_026855394.1, read on the forward strand.
GTCATATGATTGAACTTTTCTTATATTTTCTTAACTTTGTCATTTTATTTCTGGAAATCATTCATACTTGAACAAAACAACAAAACAAAAAGTATTACTAGACAGAGCTATCAAACTTCGAAAAAAGGAACACATTTTTTTCTTTTTTTTTTTCTTTTTAAACATGTTAAAGATGTGTTTAAACCATTTCTAGAAAAAGTATAAAAGTCAAACGTTGTCACTGCTAGCTCTTTTTTCACAGAATACATGTGTACAAGTTTATTGTAAATACTTAATAATTCACATGGTCACCTATTTAATGTATTGAACCTTTACAAAGTATGTATTTGATTTTCAGAAGTTTTCACTCTTTGTTTAGCTATGGTTTAGGATACTATGTTAACCACAAACAGAATATTCCAAATATAAGATAGATAAATAATAATTTTTATGTCAACTCCAATGAATTATCCAGTAAAATGATATTAATGATACTGCACTTTTATACGGTTTTACAATATAAAATTAATATCATCAGAACAATATATAACATAATTATGATTGTATATCAACCACATAATTAGAAGGTTTCATGCATGTTTAAGTTCTGAAAGACAAACAATTTTATATCACTGTTTAGTCTTAAATCTCCCACTTTCTTCGTATGAGGAGGCCTTTATGTAAAAAATTCTTACAGTCTTTATATTAGATATTACTAGTTTATCTGCATTGTAACTCTGACTGAAATAGCATGATACGCTAATTTTATTCACAAATCTTCTGACAGCCTCATTACAAGTCTATATATAATTGTAAGCAATAAATTCAATTTGTTATGATACCCGTTTCCGAAATAGAGTTTCCTTTAAGTTAAAATTACTACATGTCAAAAATTATGACAGTGAGTCAAAAGAAATATACTCTTCTTTCAAGATACTAAGTCCTTGTACATGTAAGAAACATTTAATTTAGCATACAGTCATGGTCCCGGGGAGCTAGCTTTAACCACTTTTAATGTTCATTAAACTGTATCACTGCGCATGACCATTGTAGGCAATGACACACTGGTGAAACATGATGGCACAATAGTGAAGATGCCATGGTATGATCATGTTATCGTTTTTCATAATCGTAACATGGCATTTGCACCAGCGTGTTATCGTACCATCTCATTTTCAAAATGTTAAGGACCTATGAACGACCAGGTTGGTTAGACACTAATAAGAATAAATATTATATTAAATAGCTACTATCGGTCATACTCCTTTTTAAAATTTACCTTTTCTTATTTGCCCTTTATAACATTTACTTCTTCCTATTAGTCTCTATAGCTATAACAAAAATTAATACCATTTATTAAGTATCGGAATAAATTTACTTACATACATATAAAAAAGAAATAAAGAAAACAACATTTTTGATAGACTCAAAATTGCTTGCATAAAATATTGTCAGTAAACAAATCAAAATTTAAAGCACAGCTTAAATAGAAACTAAAGTCGTGATTATGCCTATTAACTGTACAATAACTAATGTTTATACATAATTTTTTTAACAGAAAAAGGTATGTTCCTGACTTATAATTAGTGAATTTTTCCTTGTACAAGTGTTAATGTTCTTATTTACTGATCTTCCCTTTTTGGTGCAGTTAAAAGTTTTTTCCGTAAACTTTGAAAGCGCACATCTTTTGGATAAAGTTGTACCATGAAATGTGATTTTATATCAAGCGGTTATTGTAGCTTAAAATTCGCTGTACACGGATACAGTATATTCTTATTCCATTAAAACTACTATCTGCCGTTATTCCCTCATTCAGAATAAATAATTTCAACTTTCTTCGTCTGAAATTATATACAAAAAATGTAGAACACAAACATTTTATTTTCCCATCTACATCGCCGAAAATGGTTGACAGGAAAGCAATTGTCTACTTTTAGTTTTAAGTGTGAGTTAACTCCCTTGAGTTGTGAATAATTCTAATTCAAATAAAAAAATAGTGTACATTTATATTCTTTCTTGTCTTTTGACAAAAGGAATAGATACAAATGAAGTATGTTATATAAACTTTTGATTTCATTTATAAATAAAACACGAAAAAATGTCTTCCACACTTGAATGTCATTCTTTCTAATTTATCATATTTTCGGACAGGAAATCTTCGAATATGATTGAGATAATACAGCTAAATGCTATAATGTAGTTGTTATCAAAGGTTATTGTATTTCTATTAAGATCTTCATGTCAGGAATATTTTTGATTAAAGTTGTTTATACAAATACATTGAAACAAGCCAGATAATATGATTTTTATCAGCTGGCCTGATTTACCATAGCAACAGCCAATGTTAGATTAACAATATTTTTTATATGAAGAGCCAAACCCGAAACCACCATATTTCTGTTGTAGCTTTGTTATATATATGGTATTATTTTGTGAAAAGGACTAGGTGTCGCTTGTGGCTCTTCATATCTAATTTTAAGCAAGTGCAGCAGCAAATGACCGATAATTCGCCATTTTGGCAAATATGCATGGTAAATGACATGTACTTTCTAGATATGAAAATACATTTTACTGTAATATTTTGCCTTTTTTAGATAGATTATAAGTCATTTTTTTAAAAAAAACTTGTATGATTTTATTTTCTTTATTGGTTTTGAATTCATAAAATTACAGGGCTGAAATGCCCCGTTAGTGAACCTTGTCCTTTAATGTTCTTGATATTCCAGAAAATATATTGTATCAAATCATGCCGACCAATTAAATTTGTAAATACCTGCTGATCAGCTAGATATTAATTCAAATTTATATAAGGCCATACCACTTCTTATTATATTTGTTCGTCAAATTTAATGCTCTTTACATGCAGGCGAGAAAATGCTGTCTATTAAGCTATATAGAGAAAACTGAAATTTTGCCGTGAAATAATTATTCATTTTATGTTGTTTGCAAAGTTAATATATTGTATTAAGTCATGTCAACGATTACATTTAGTACAAAAATAAAATGCTGATCAATTTAATATTAATTCAAATTGATGAAAGTCGTAAAACTCTTCTTTTTCTATATGGTCAGCAAATTAAACCTTCATTCAGGCGAGCAAATGCTGACCATTTAAATATATAGTGAAAATGCTGATTAGGTAGATATATGTAGACAAAATTGATATTTTGCAATGAAATTGATATTTATTTTAAACTGTCTGCAAAATTAATATATTGTATTTAGTCATGTCGATCATTGAATTTAGTAAAATAAAAAATATATTTTCTGCATTATGAACAAATAATAATTATTTTTAATATGTTGAAAAATATCTAAATATATCTATATATAGTACATGATAAAATCCGTATCGTTAAGCTACAATTATTTTACAAAAATGAATATTATTATAGTAATTAAGATAACTTTTATTAATGTAAGTCTTAATATGTGCTTTTTCACATTTATTTTTGCAAGTCTACATTACACTGTATGTTTTGTTTATGATTAATTTGATGCCTAATGCTTGTGAACAGCTGACTTCTTTCTTGTTCTTTGACTTCTTTATGAGGCACTATCAAAAGTTTTAATGATGTCAGGGGATAAGAAAAGACTTGTCCGTTCTTTTTCTTTTGTTTTGTTTAACATTTTAAGCTTCATATTATAGCCAAGGCTTTATAAATATTATTATACAGTACAGTTTCATCAATTTCACTAAACTATTATCATAGTATAAGTTGCACTAAATGCTTCTAACAGTATGTGCTATATCATGCAATAGAACCCTGCCCTAAGTCAGCAGTATATATAAGACTCATTCAGTTTTCTTTAGATTATACTTTATATGCTGTTATGTATGCAACATATTACATGTATATAGTTTATCTTTGCCAAATTGTTCCAATATTATCACTGTTCTTTTTTTAGAATATAAACTACATGTATGTACTAGAAGATTCTTAACGGTTGTAGAAAATTCTTGATTATGATTCATGCATTATATTTAGATAGAAATTTCCAGATTATTTTACGGCGTCTCAATGCCGTGCTATTGTGATTGGTAGTTTTCGGTTGCATAGGCAAAAGTCACGTGACAAAATGCCTTTCGATTTTTACAGCCGACATTTTATTGTTTTTTACGCAATCATTGTACAGCCCATTTCCGTGAAAAGGAAACAGGTTTTTTTTTCAAAACCATATAGAATCTCAACAGTATTTTTTATCAACACACGAAATATCAGCGTTTTATATTTGTGACCCAGTTGTCTTTAGGGTTGCTGGTTCTTGTTTAATTTGCAGTAGACACTAATATATACAGTCCATCAGATCAACATTTCATAGCACACATATAGTACTAACATAGCATCACATAGCATCATATATCATCATAATTGCAACGAGCCCTGAAAATATACAAATTAATCATTCCATATATTCATGAAATATATGATACAAACATATACATATTATCTTTAAATATAACAAATCCATTATATTAACAGATCGGTCCATATGAATATTCTAAGAATGTACCTTTTCTAAATATGATTATTCATACACAAAATAGATAACTGAATATGTAAACATCCTATTGAACTTGCATCTAGTGACCACTTAACCAGTTATTTACAAAATAATATGCAATGTATCATTTCCTTTAAAACATTCATATATTTACAAAATATATAACCAATTACATTTAAACATAATATAACATACCGATTGTGGATCAAACTCCTTCTATATCACACCTGTCTCACCGTGCTGTTAATTATGCTGTAAACTGTAATTTACAAACATCAGTGCAATACAAATAGAAACAGTGATTTCTATGAATAACTATAATAATAAGATAAGAACATATGCTGCCATCTTGAATTCTAACACTCAAGAACAATACAAATTTATCAAAATAACTTTTATCAAATCCACAACTGAATTTAATTACTATAAGTCTTCATTTAGTTGACATTAGAACTTTTAAGAACAAATGAATTAAACATACAAATACCAATTCCTCAATCCAAATCCTTATTAATAATATAAAACCAACACATCTACATGTCACAATGACCAACAACTTCTTTAACACAAATAATAACCTCAAGTGACCCTAACTTTAGGAGGGAAGCGTTATGGTTGAGCAAATAGCAAATGTGGTCAAGGGGACATAATCACACAAAGTAAAGATTAAAATCAAACAAGGCCGACAGAGTTACCTTTCTTGAAAAATAGCAAAAACCTTAAAAATACTTGGTTACACATTTCCGCCCCGTCTTAAATGACGTCCCGTCATTGTCTCGTCAAAATATCTCTACTTCAACTTACTTACTAAAATCTATGATAGCCATAGATTAATACTAACTTCATTAATGTATTGTGAATATATCAAACACAATATGATTCTCAATATGATCAACTCCCTTTATTTAAAAAAATTGTTGTACTTTAAAGACAATGTGCTTAAAGAATAATCTTCTTAAAGAACAATGTAATGAAACGATAACATACCTTAACTTTCAACTTCCTTAAGACAGTTTTACTTTGCAGACAATGCATTTAACGGGCAATGTACTCTAGAGAATAATGTGCTTAAAGTACTATATACTTGATACAATGTACTTAAATAACATTCAACTTTCTTCTCCTGCTTAAAATAAAATGTCCCCATTTAAAATGTTATTATGATATATCTCATAAGAACATTAATACTATATTTTTAAAATAACAATATCAAAGGTTTTATATTAAGTTTGATATGATTTAGGTTTTTATTATTATTATTATTATCATCAAACCTTAAAAGCAGTTTAAAATTTTTAAAACTTATTATGACATTAGAAATGTAACTAATTTTCTTGCTGTGTCTATGTCCATGTTTTGAAGTACCCCTGATCCAATTAATGTCTCCAAAGCTTAGAATCGAGAATCATATGGTGTAGTACTTGTATTAACAATTCCGTACATTTGAAAATCTTCATAGCGTTTTGGTGGTTTCCTTGTTCTCTCAGATTTTCTTGGTGGATCTGGTGGTAAAAGTCTTTTTCTACCAGGGTATCTCCTAATTGGTTGTGCTTGTGTCTGTGTGTCTGTTTCTCCTAGTAATGTGTCTGTATCAGTATCTGTTACTTCTACATTATTACTGATATCTATTTGTGGCTCTACCAATCTTTCCTCTAATTGTCTTTTACTCCAATCTCTTAAGTTTTTGTCATCTGTTTCTCCTCTATGTTTAACACTTTCATTCTTATTTTCTACTTCTCTTCTTCCTATATCAGTATGTCTATATTCTTCTTCTATTGTGTCTGTTCTGTAAGTCAATGCATCTTCATGTCTATCTTTCAATGTTCCAGTTGTTTTGTCTATGTGTCCTAAATTTCCGTGTTCTTCACGTATATTCTCTTCATCTCTTTCTATATGTTGTTCTGAGCTTTCTGTCTTCACATCTATGATCTCAGAAGTAGCCTTTGCATCTTTCTTTTGCTCTGTCTCTCTATTATCTGGTCTCTCTATTTCTACAGATACTTCTTGAAGGTCTATTTCAGCATTTCTTCTATCTTTATCAACTAAAGTAATGTTCGTTCAACTTTCTCTTCTAAAATGTTGACTATGGATTTATGGGCGTCCCCATACACTCTTGTCTCTGGGATAAGATAATATCCATTGTTATCATCTTCAGATTCATCGCTTGTGACGTCACTATCTCTTTTGGATGCATCCATTCTTTCTTCTTTCTCTTTATCTTCATCAATTATTTCAATATCTTATTCAATACCTTCCTCATCACCAAAGTAGTTCACTAGATGTAAATGATTTCTGTGTAAGGTCTTAACTGTACCATCTGGAGATTTAACTTGAAAAACAGGTATGTCTTGTCTTGGTTGATCTATTACTTTATATACTGGTTATTCAAATTTGTCAGATAACTTATGCTTTCCTTCACCATGAGCCAATATCTTAACTAACACTTTATCTCCTATTTCTATTTTTGCCCCTCTTATCTTCTTATCATATTGTTTCTTTTGTTTGTTCTTAGCTTTCTCAGTGTGTTGTACTATTTGTCTTGTTCGCTCAATTCTCTCTTTTAAATCATCTATGTATTCTTTTGCATTCTTATTTGAAATCGTCTGTTCTCTGGCATTTTCAAACATTGTGTCAATTGGTAGTCTGGGACTTCTTCAAAATAATAATTCATATGGTGATATTCCAGTCGACTCATGTGGTGTGCAGTTATATGCAAATACCAAGGAGTTTATGCACTTTTTCCAATCTGATTTTTGTAAATTTTCTAAGGTCCCTAGCATATCAAGTAATGTTCGGTTAAATCTTTCCGGACCAGAATTGGATTGTGGGTGATACACAGATGTTTAAAATTTTTAAAACTTATTATGACATTAGAGATGTAACTAATTTTCTTGCTGTGTCTATGTCCATGTTTTGAAGTACCCCTGATCCAATTAATGTCTCCAAAG
>NW_026855395.1:0-19428 GCF_026571515.1 Ruditapes philippinarum
ATCCTCTATATATTCCAACTTTCATTGAGGGCTATGAAATTTCTTTTAAAACATTAAGAGCAATGATAAATTGCTACTTTGAGTAATAATAAGCGTAAATCACTCTGACATTTAAGGCTTCTGTGACCCCGACCTTTGAACTAGTGACCCTAAATCAATAGCGGTCATCTAATACAAACATGTAGTTATGACCAATCAATATTAGAAATATGAAGAATTTGTGATAAATAGCTTTCAAGATAATAAGCGGAAACCATACTAACATTCAATAACATTGTGACCTTGACCTTTGACCTAAGGCCCCCAAAATCAATAGGTGTCACTTACTAGCTATGACCAATCAGTATGTGAACTATGAAGACTTTGTGATCAATAGTTTTCAAGATAATAAGCAGAAACCATTCTGCCACTGTGACCGTGACCTTTGAACTCATGACATCAAAAGCAACACGGGTCATCTGCTGGTTATGCCCAATCACTATGTGAAATATGAAGACTTGGATAAATAGTAAAAAAGATAATAGGCAGAAATCATACTACCATACAAGGCCCCTGTGACCTTGACCTTCAATAGGGGTCATCTACTAGTTATGGCCAATCAATATGTGAAATATGAAGACTTTGTGATGAATTGTGACCAAGACAAAGAGCTAAAACCATTCTGGCATTTAAGGCCCTGTGACCTTGACCTTTGACCTAGTGACCACAAAATCAATAGGTGTCATTTACTAGTTATGACCAATCACTATGTGAAATATGAAGACTTTGTGATGAATAATTTTCAAGATAATCAGCAGAAACCATTCTGACATTTAAGGCCTCAGTGTAACCTTGACCTTTGGTCTAGTGACCCCAAAATTAATAGGAAATCAAGAAAATCAGCATGAATCTGAAGGCTTGCTACTTTAAAATATAGTTAGCTTCCTTTTCTAAGTAAGGAGACATTACTCTTGTCAATCTTAAAATATTAAAATTGATATTATGACTATAGCAGTAGAAATATTTGCACTGCTCAGAAGAGCACTTAATTATGCATTGCTAATCTCCTTGTAATTTAAGGGTTCATAAAATTGGGGCATGTTTCGGCAGGTTTGTTAACTATTATCTTTTTTTTTATTATTATGCTTAAATCTATCAGAATGATCATCAATTGCAGATATTATGCTTTTAGTAGAAAGACAAGTAAGTTACTGTAATCCTCATTATGCATTTTTTGTCCCTGCGATAGTGAGCTCAAGTGTACCCACAAGAACAACAAGTAGACCAAAGTGCTACATCTTCAGCAACAAGTGATTTCCAGACAGAATTCCGTAATTTCGGGCAACTCTCTCAGATTTTCTAATATTTATAAGCTCTAAAAACTTGATTTATGCATTTTGTTGTTGTTAAAAGCTTGTCTTGTTTGAAAAAATAAATGCAAAAGAAGTTTTATTTTCTTACTCATCTTTGGATTTGATAACCTTTAATCTTGTGACCTTGAAAAGTTCAGGTAAATAAACTCTTGTTAGAAATATCCGTCAAAGATCTTATGAAGACATTCTGTTTGTTGACATTCTCTTTAAATTTACAATAAATGTTATTAAGTGTAACACAGCAAATGTTGGTTTTTACCAAGCTTGAATCTAAGGGTACAACACAATTTTTCTGTTATGGTCTGACAATGCACTACTGTTTATATTTTTTATCAATGGATTTGGTTTATTACCGATATATTTACTATTTTAGTTGTACATAACTGTGAAAGTTAAAGTGTACCCAAGAATTAGAAACCCACATTTGCCAACTTCCTTATAAAGTTTCTCTATTGCCAAAATTTGAGATCCTACTCGCACAAAAGGGTAATAATAATGGTAAGTGACTTTTACCCTGAGCTGTTTGACCTTGAGTTATCAAATTGAATTGACCTTGACCTTGTTCTCTTACTTTATTCCTTGAACAAAATGACTAACTTTCACACAGAAACAGACATTTAAATTGGAAGAAACATTTTAAAATCAAATTTATTCTTCTACTAATAGACAGATATTAAGGATGTTACAGTTTGCATTATCTGAAATTCAGCAATATTTCCTGGAAAAAAATCCTCAAAATACCGCTGAAAATAATATTAATATCATTTGGGAAATTTCATAACAAGATATGACGTCTTTTGGGAAATTTCATAATAATTTATGACAAGAAACAGAATTGGCAATAAATATTTATTTATAATAATATGAGTGTTATGATGTAATAAAAATTTTCATTTCAAAGCTTCATGTTATATTGGTTAATATCTTATTTATTAACCCAACTTATATATTTTATATAATTTTGAAGCATCTGTAATTTAATCATAATGCAATTAAAAACAGTTGTCTGAACATAATTACTCGCAAAATATTCATTTTCAGGTGCCGGTTTGTGCCTGAAATATTTTATTTTTTCACGGACGGAAGAGCAACTGAGGTCTGAACCACCACTAGTAAAGCTGGAAAGTTGCCATCTGACCTACACAGTGTTGGTGCATCCTGTGGCGTAAAACCCAACCATAAAAAAATAATAACAATAAATCAAATTTTATTTTTTCTGGATAATGTATTGATAATGATTATATTATATGTATTGTGAGAAGAATATAACAATATACCTATTACTAAGGCCCCAGATTTTATTGGGTGCTTTTGCTAACTGACCCTTCTTTTGACTATCTTTTTAACCCTTACCCTGCTAAATATTTATAACGAACTTGTTCATCTTTCAATTTATATTTCAAAGGAAAAAATTTTAAATACATGTTTGTTCTGATTGCGATTAGTGACCTGAGTGAAGACCATGATCATATTACATAGAAAAAAGGCCTTGCTTAAAGATCAAACCAGTGGCCCTTGGGTTACTAATCCAATGCCCTCAATTAAAATGGAGCTAAGTGGCTGCACTATGATTTGATTTAATCAATTTACCTGAGTTCCAGTGATATCATCACCTTTTCCAGGAGCACTTTTAAGTCTTTTATATTCCTTTCAGAGTTTATAAATCTGGTTTAATTTTACTTTCAACAAATATGTAACAATTTGTTATCGGGTATTCCAAACACAATGGCAGATGCACAAGGGCATTCTTTTTAAATAATATTTTTGGTCATAACTATTTTGTAAACACATTGTTGTTAATTCTCAAACTCTGAGAAACAATTGCTTTTTAATAATTTAGAATGATTTAGTAATACTTGACCGACTTTTCAGTGCCTATCATTTAAAATACAATAAAACCTCTATAAACAGAGATCATCGTCTTTAAAGACCGTTTTGTTTATTTTTCTCTTATAAGAGAGACCATCACTTATAAACCTGTAAACCAAAACCACTTGTAAGCAACAACCACCATATTATTTTAAACTTGTGTGGACTCCGGAGATTATAGGTACGAATATATTTCAAGTCTAATGCCGTCAGTATTAAATCATATATAAATCATAGTAAAATAGTAAAATATAATAAGCTTAAAGCATTATAATAAATGACTTTATTCGGTAATTAGGGATAAATTATCCCTCCCCCATCCAATACATTCTCCCAGCATTGCCAAAATTTACAACTGCGTGACATTATTTTCTTTAACCTCGTCTGCAACAAAAAATCATTTAAGCAGAAATTGACAATTGTTCAATATTTACATACTGTTTTTTGTTGGGTAATGAAGATAAATAGATTCCAGAATAACTTAATTAATTATGCACATGAAAATATTCTTCCTTACCCCTAAATCTTACTCCAAATGACAGTTATTATTATGTAAATACGAAATATAGTTTTCAAAACTTCCCACACGTTTATAACAGAAGTTGCATGTTACATGCTTGCAAATCAACTTAATTTTGTTGCCAAAACCTTCGAAGCTGAAAATAACACCAGATTGTTCTCGTGTAATGCAATTTCAAGACTGCCAGGAGAGAAATCATTTATATTCAACTGTTACTATATGATAATTTCAATAAACATCCACAAGGGTTAGCAAATAAAACAAGTACACACTATACAGGTATAAAACTGAAAAAGAAATTATAAGAATCACTTTAACATCTGACAAGTCTCAATAAAGCCAAAGGTGGTCTGAATAACCGTTTATTTTTCAAACAATATCAAAATAAGAGGAAAATTAATATGAAACTTATAAGTAAATTACCTTATTTGTCGTAATAATCGCCTCTGATGTGGTGTTTTTAGAATGACCGATAACGCTCGTGCCAACATATCGATATCCCTATCTTCTGCATACTGTTTCAGCACTCCCACAACCGCCATTTTTTTCTCGTAATCGTCACCAAGGATTTCGTTCATCTGAGAAAAATGCATACATAAATAGTCAATATGTTGCGTGAACATTGGCATGTAACTTTTAAGTTCTGTAGGATCCAGTACCATGCCATATCGTAAACATTTGAAAACTTCAAATCCATCTTCTTGTAGCGTCATTTTAAAACAGTCTTCAACTTCCAGGAATGATGTTCTTTTAACCATCCTGTTTGCGTTCTTAGAATACCTTTTTTCTATCACATTTAATTAAACTGGCTTTGATATTTCAAATCCTTTCCTATAATATAGTCATTTTCAACATGAATACGCATGGGTCAACATAAAAAGGCACTGGTCAACATAAATACGCATTGGTATGTGCTTCACATATAATTCCCAGATAATCTAATTTTGTTGCATATTTTAATATGATTATCTTTTTAACTTGTTAAAATAAAATCACTAATCCATCTTTTCTAGAATTTCCACCATCTTCATGAAAAAATATATATACAGCTGTTATTAATATCAATATTTAATATATCAAAATAATTATGATTAATTTTTTTTTTATAAAGAAGAAATTGTTCTGTTCCTAAATAAGTTCTATACTCTTATCGATACATGCAAAAATACGCATTAATTTTCTCCTGTCTTATATTAAAACCTTGTAGTAATAGGTTAATATATGCATTGAACAATGAAGATTCATATTATTCTAGAATTTATATACAGTTTTTGGCCCTTTGGAGTTCAGAAAAATTAGGGCGTTAATAATTAGTCTTTAATTACCTGCTAAAAGCAAGTGTAAAAACTAATCAATTTAAACATCCTTTGATACTGTAGCCGAATTTTCTAGAATCTTTATGCCTTAGCAAAAACTCATTTATCAAGTTGCGCTGAATGATTACATCATAATTTGTCTGTAAACGACTGACGACTGACAATATTATTTAACAACTAACTACTATGCAGCATCCATGAGATATGCAAATGTGGCTAAAATTTTAACTACAGTGAAACCTATGTACTGAGTGGCCCAGCTAGTGTAGAAAAAACAATACCGAAAACATATTTAATTAATAATTATCTATCCATGCTGACACTGGGGAAAGGCATGACTGTGTTCTATTAACATTGCTCTTCCTTGTTGATATGTATATAATATTTTATTACATGCTTTTCGGTGGTTTATAGAAATATATCAGCTTTTCGGTGGTTTATAGAAATATATCAGTGATATAAAACTGGTAATTTCACTGTTTGAAACAGTGAAATTACCACTTTGATAATTTCACTGTTTTGAATTTAAGCCCCTTACCCCTTTCAGTGAAATACCAGCGTGCACAGTACTGGGTACCAACTTAATGACGTGATGTCGTAAATGACGTCACGTTGTATTATTATTTGGCATGCTTTTCATTCAGTATTAGGTTTAATGTCTTTTTAAAACGTTTCTTTGCATGAAATAAAAAGAAAATTTGTTTAGTTTAGTGTAAGATCGAAATATATTTCACCTTGTAAACACCAAAAGTTCATATTTCACGAGTGGCTGCGCCACTCGTGAAATATACTTTTTGGTGCTCACTCGGTGAAATATATTCCAATCTTACACTGAACTAAACAAATATCCTCTATATATTCTACTGAAAACCCTTAAACTTTCAATGGACACTTCCAAAATTCACAGCAGGGCAATTTCATTATACAAATTCAGTAAGGTAAGGGCTAAATGATTAATGACTTAATTCCTTCATTCCCTTTTTGTATTTTCTGATCGCAAGATCAGTAAATACATAGCTAACATCCACGGTCTAACACAAAATTTCCTAACAGACCTAACAACGCAAAGTAGTTTTCACTCAAAACTGCTTAAAAACCAGCAATTTAAAAGACAAAATAATTTTTAATGTAGGCATTTAACGAATAACAGTGCATTGAAAGTTCAGATTAGTCAATAGAAATATGAGGTTACAATCACAAATTTCGCGGATGAATATCATTTTAATCAATGAAAATGCTATTTTAGCTATGTCGATTACTGAATACTCCAGGGCGTAGGACACAAATAAATCTGACTGCCGAATACTGGAATATATACATGTCGGACTGTTTTGGCGAGAAGATTTTCGCTAAATTTTTTTTAGTGTTAAACAGGTTTATCGTGAACAAAATACAGTTAAACTTCGTTCGCTCGAACTCGGATCGCTCGAACACCTCCCTTCGCTCGAACTCATCGTCCGGTCCCGGCGAATTCCCTATATAAAATATATATTGTTCTACCTCGGATCGCTCGAACACTGATCGCTCGAAACTCTCGAACAGGTTGTTCGGTCCTCCAATAGAAATATAGTGAAAAATCACACGTTTTCGGTCGAACACAAAAAATTTCAAAGCTGTGAACGATCCGCTAATATAGTGACAGTTGGCGTCTCGTGTTTTTAACACCTTGTGATAAAGGCAATTAAGGTTGAATTATACAAAAAGACAGGTGATATTCGCTCATCGATTTGTTTGTTTTGTTTACCGACCGTTTTTATTTAAGATGCAAACAAAACGCATATTAATGGTAATTAATGATATTAAAAGAAATGAGTGAGATGTGCTGAAACATGTGATAGAGACATTATTGAGGACTTAGTTTCGGCACGGTACTCAACCGAAAGTGACCCAACAGAAACGGAAGCAGATGATGAACCAATACCGCCAGCTCCACCATCGATTGGGGAAGCTATGAAAGCTTGTGAAATATTAAGAACTTTTAAATGACTTTTCCCAATAATTGTGTATTGACATGTGCTATAAAATCTTGCTCTATTAATAGATTGAAACTTGTGTGTGCTATTTTTAGATTGTGATCCATGATAAATGAACAGACTTGCCTGTGCTATTTTTAGATTGTGATTCACGATAAATGTAAACTCTGTATTATATTGTGTATAACAAAATAAGATAAAGAAGACTGTATTATTTTTATTGAATTCATCGATCATTGTTACAATGTAACAACAATACAGATGGATAAAAACAAAGGTAACATTCAAACAGGTATATGCCTCTATGTACGATCTTATTTTTCAACCTCGGTTGGCTCGAACTACCGATCTCTCGAACAAATTTTCACGGGCCCTCCGAGTTCGAGCGAACGAAGACTGTACCTCGAAATTGATAAGGATTACAAACACGAAATGGAAATTCTCAATTTAGAATTACAATGTATTTGTTTTTATTCAGGCTACATATTACGTATTACTTCACCGTGGTGCAGGGGTATCGCGCTCGTATCGCGCTCGTTTAGGGTGTGAGAGGCCTAAGGTTCAAAACCTAGTCGAGGCAACTTTTTTTTTTAAGTGTATTTTTTAAGGAATTAGCCACTATATGCAAGGATAAAGTGTGGCTGTCATAAAAAATTATTTTTGATGCAACTCTAGTCATGCAAAATTCCATATGTACCAATCTCAAACTGTTATCGAAAAAAAATCTTAACGCAGTCGCTGCGTAAGATGAATAATAGTATATTATAAGAATCTTACAGTCTGGCTGCCGGTACAGACCGGAATATCTAGCTCGAGGGTAACTGTTTACGGCGGTAACGAGGCTCTGCCGAGTTTCCGCTAAACAGTTACCCGAGAGCTAGATATTCCCGTCTGTACCGACAGTCGGTGTTTGATTCTTTTTCTTGCATATTACATGTCAATTATTTTCGGAACAGAAATTATGAAAACTGATATTTTCATTACGCACTTTTTTCTTATAGAAGCGTATGAATTTACAACTTCATTCATAACGGACAAATGACATCATCCTAAAAACACGGTTCATTTATAAAAGGCGCGCGTCAATGACGTCATTTAAAGCACGCGACTTGTCTTACATGGGGGGTGTAAGACAGAGTTTTCTAGCACCGGTGTAAGCGGTAGATAATCCTGTCTTAGATGCAAGAAAAAAATAAACTTATATAGGAAAATACATACAGATAGTCAGTATGATTTAGATTCCAAAGATCAGAAAATACCACAGAGCTTGCAGCCCTTTGATTGTCTTATAAGGGCATGCCTGTCTGGGACTTTAAAAAGTCTTAAAACTGTTGATGATACCAAAGCGAAATACTCTAGCCTTTGTAGATAAATTCATTACATGTAATCAGTCTTTACAAACCTTTGTGTTATAATTTGCCCTAATTACATGTAATTACCAACATTAACCAAAATGCTTATGGCAAAAATCAAACAGCTTATTTTCAGCATCTTTGATGTGATATTCAGCAATTTTTGATTATTTTAACTCAAAGCCTTGGGTTTTTTTTCTTCGGTTTGCTGCAATTTGATGAAACATTTAATATTAGTTGTATGGGCATAATAATTATGTGTATTATCACATAAACCACAGTGCAGGAGTGTTAAGTAAAGCCATTTAATAATCAAAGCACAGAAGGCGCTGAATTTGTTTGGGTCTCAGAATGTCAGAAAGGTGAAGGTTGTGAGATTATAAAACAATTTGTTTTTGTATAGTGCCACCAATATGCTTTCCAGCGTTTTAATTGTAGTAGATTGGCTATAAGACTAATTGCAACACTGATATTCAATCCAATGTTTATTTGACTTAACAATTTGAAAAAAAAATTAGTTGCCTTAGCTGGGATTTGAACTCCAGACTTCTCGCTTCCGAAGCAAGCGCGCAAACCCCTCAGCCACGGTGAATTTATATGTTAACGGCCTGAAGAAAACCATATTATTCTTAATTAGGGTTTGTAACGAAGCTAACTATTGTTTAACACTTGTGTAAATAATCATGGCGCTTACTATAAGCATGTATATCTATAAAGAATAAAACAATATTAGAAATCTTCGACCATTCGGGAATTATTTTGCTTGAAAATTAATGCGCCTGTCATGTGACCATATTTACGCAGTGATCTTCCCTGAATTTTTCGGCCTTAGTGTTACATATAAAGGGAAGTAACCGCTTCAAAAAAGCGGACTACTTTCGGCATTTGCAATTAACAGCATTAGAGTCTGAAATTTCGCTACCATTATTTGTTTGGTCTGACGACCCAAACAAATAAAAACGAGATTACACTAGTGTAATAACACTTTGACGTTACGTCATTTGCGCTATATATATAGAGAATAATAGGTTGGTGCCGTGGATGGAGAAAGTTTATCTGGCGAGGCGGAGGAATTTATTGGGTGAGCCGAAGGCGAACCCAATAAATTCCGGAGCAGAGCCAGATAAACTTTCTCCATCCACGGCACCAATCTATTATTCTATTTATCCTGTCACCTTTTTTTTTAAAGAATTTTATTAGGCAAATTACCTTTAATCACACTATCGGAAATGTTTCTATATAAACAAAGAAGGTCCGATACGTGCATTATTCTACAACAATGCACTCGCCGTTCTTATTATCTCCCTGTGTATTTTCACATTGAGGGCGCCATTTTGTTTGAAAAATTTGATAAATAAAAACAATTTTTTGTCGAATTTTGTTGTGAAAACTATCTAGAATGAAAGAAAATGGTCTAACTAAGAAAATGAATTTGAACACCAATATCTTTTATTCAGTCGTTAACGCTGTACAGACGTTTAAAGTATTGTTTACGTGACGTCACAATGTAGCGCCAAACAGCATGTGCAAAACAATCAAATCAAGTACGCTATTTTAATGTCGCAAACGAGTTAAGTTTTACATTTATTTCACTTTTAATGATTTTTATTTCGCTTGAAAAATTATAGAGTGAAATAAAATAAACAAACAAAGTTTTATCAACGTTTCCAAAATTCGTTATTTTACACACAGAAGATTTAACGACAGTTTATATACATGTATTTTTTCTTGAAAAGTAGTCCGGCAAACATGCATACCACGTGATCAAGTGCCGTAGATCAGTAAAAATATATGGCACCTTGTTATCGGGCCGAAATTGATACAAGTGACAGGATAAATAAAAATATAGCGTTAAAGCGCGCTAATGTTAGCATTACACTATAGGCACGTCATTGAAAAATTACTCATTTTAACAGTTTACTGTTCTTATTTTATATATGTGATAATTAGAATATTATATTTCTGAATATTCAATACTAAATTTGTTGAACTTGTTGAATGAAACAATATTATCCTCGCCAGAGGCCTTGCATAATATGATTTTATTCAACTTGTTCAATAAATTTAGTATTAAACTACACTCAGGCCATTAATTATGCACATCTTCGGGCCATTTAAAGCTGAAATTGAATGCTTTTTAATATCCACTCATATCTGCCTTGAGATTCAATTAGCCATATTAATGGAACACAACTGAGGTCCAAAAGCCTTAAAACAATACTATATGCAAAAGATAAGAAAGAAAAACGCTCAAAATTACATTGAAAACTGATTTCATATTTGTGCAAGTCTTTAAAGCCAAATTTGAGTTTGAGTTTTTTTATATAATCTTTCACTGTTAAAATGATTGTTCTAGAAAAACATAGTGAACAAATGATCCAAATTTTGAACACAAATTATCAGTCCAGCCCTTAATCAAATGGAACAAATCTTGAAAAAATATTTCCAGTTCTGTTATGTGGAACGTGCATATAAGTGGAGTGCTTCTGATAGACAATTTGAAAAAAATGCAGTGACTTTCTGCCATATAAAGCTATGTTTTTGTGACCATAAAATTTTATTCAATTAGTTTAAATAAAGTAGGTTAATTCTTCAGAAGAGTTTGCCCCATATAAATCAGTAATTTGATTGTGTTTCAACTGCATTGGACAGGTAATTTCATTAAAAGTTAGTCAATCTGTAACTTTCAGATCATTTCATGATGAACCAATTTTGGCCTGAAATAGCAGAATTGCAGCAAATTTTACCAGTACTGGTAATTAATATATACAAAAGACATCATTTAGTAACATCCTCCAAATACAATCTAAATTCAATATAGTAAATAAAGATATTCAATCCTTATGGCTTTGTATTATATTATGTTGAAGAAAATTTGCACTTTTGAAGCGCATGATTTATGAAGCACATGATTTATATGGCCATTTCAAAATTCCAAAGCAAATTCCATGAAAACAAAAATTCTAAAGTTATGACATGAAAGAATGCTTTGTTCAACTTGAAATAATCTTATCCTCTAATTAGCCATGAAACCAAAATTCTAAACAAAACAGAATCAAGTTCCTGCAAATCTTCATGAACAAATGTCTAAATTGTTTGACATAATCAAACATTAACCCATTTACATCTACTGTAAAGATTAAATAAACTGATAACCATGAATATATATCATTTAAACAATATCTCTCAGTTTAGTTAAAGAGGTGGATTTGTCAGGTCTAAAAAATGGGTCAGTCCATTGTCTTATAATAAGCCATACATGCCAAAATGTCCCGGACTGTCCTGGAAATCAGACGAGGGTCACAGAGGCGTTCCAGAAATGATTTAGGTCCTAGTAAAAATGAAAAATCTGACTTATCCCTTTGCAGAAAGAAATAGTTTATTTTTTAAGCAATGCTATTATAAGCGATCATTTTTTTCAAATTCAGTCTATTATGCTGGAAACAATCATGACTACAACAGGGCCACAGCCAAACAATCTTGTAAATCTGTGCACTCTGACTTAATTCTAGATGCCCAATGAAATGATAATTTACCAACCCTGAAGTTTGCATTCCAACTATGATGA
Organism: Ruditapes philippinarum; assembly: GCF_026571515.1. Classification (NCBI taxonomy): domain Eukaryota; kingdom Metazoa; phylum Mollusca; class Bivalvia; order Venerida; family Veneridae; genus Ruditapes; species Ruditapes philippinarum. The sequence goes on from NW_026855395.1 coordinate 11,951, forward strand.
TTCAAGCACCATTAAATTATAATGATATAACAGCTGTTCATTAGTCACCTGAACTTATATTATCATCATTATAAAAACATGTTTACTGTTATTGCTTTTATCATTTATTTCTGTACTAATGAATATCGAATATTGTTATTGCTACAATCATAATTAACATCAACATAATGATGGTTTAAAACTGTTATAATTGTCATTTAATTTATTCAAGCTATAATTTTTGTATTTTCTGATCACAGATTAGGAAATACAAAGCTGACATTCAATTTTTGGCACAGCGCTTCACGACAAACTTAACAACAAGTAGTTCTCAAAACAGCTTAAAACTAGCGATGTAAAAGAAAGAAATATTTTTATTTTGTTAGCAAGTATCCAACAAATTACAAACGCAAATTCCCAAAGTTTAAAAGTAGCGTTGGCCTTTTATATAATTGTCAATAAGCCCACAATCATAAATTACCGGATGAATAATCATTTTAATCAAAATGAAAATTACTTGGCTATTTCCGTAAAGCTTCGGTTTATTGTGATTTTAACGCCCACTAAATAAACATTTGGTATTTAGACTTTCTGAAAAATAAAGTAAGGATGTTATGTTGACTCTAGGACAGGGACGAAGTTAGGGCAGTCGACGATCGATAATAAGCGTATTACACAAATAAATCTGACTGTCGAGTAGTGGAATATATACATGTCGTACTGTTTTGGCGAAAAGATTTCGCTAAATTATTTACATCAGTGTTATCTGTAAACAACAGGTTTATCTTGAACAAAATACCTCAAAATTGATAAGGATTACAGACCCTAAATGGAAATTCTAAATTTAGAATTATTTGATTTTATTCAGGCTTTCTTTGTATAACTTCCCCGTGGTGCAGGGGTAATGTGCTTGATTAGGGTGTGAGAGGCCTGGGTTTCAAATCCCAGTCGAGGCAACTATTTTTTTAAATTTTTGTTTTACTTTTTTAAGTGTCTTTTTAAGGAAGTAGCCACGATATGCAAGGATAGTGTGGCTGTCATAAAAAATTTAACTTAAATGATTTTTTGATGCAAAGTTCCGTATGAATGTTATAGTAAAAAATCTAAACACCGTCTCTGCATCTCGGTGCCCTGTAAGATGCATTATAGTATATAAAAATAAACTTATACAGGAAAAAACATACAGATATACAGTACAATTTAGATTGCAAAGATCAGAAAATACCACAGAGCTTGCAGCCCTTTGATTATTTAGTTCTGCTGTGATCATTGCTATAATTATCATTTGGTTCTGCTATGATAAATGTTATAAATTATCATTTAGTTCTGCTGTGATCACTGCTATAATTATCATTTAGTTCTGCTATGATCAATGTTATAATTATCATTTAGTTATGCTATGATCCATGTTATAATGCTGAGATCATTGTTTAGTTCTTCTTCAATTCCTGCTATAATTTTATTTAGTTCTGCTGTGATCAATGCTATAATTATCATTTAGTTCTGCTGTAATCACTGTTATAATTATCATTTAGTTCTGCTGTGATCAATGCTTTAATTATCATTTAGTTCTGCTGTGATCACTGTTATAATTATCATTTAGTTCTGCTATGATCAATGTCATAATTATCATTTAGTTCTGCTATGATCAATGTTATAATTATCATTTAGTTCTGCTATGATCAATGTTATAATAATCATTTAGTTCTGCTATGTTCAATGTTATAATTATCATTTTATTCTGCTGAGATCATTGTTTAGTTCTTCTTCAATTCCTGCTATAATTTGTATTTAGTTCTGCTGTTTTTAATGCAATAATTATCATTTCGTTCTGCTGTAATCACTGTTATAATTATCATTTAGTTCTGTTGTGATTAATGTTATAATTATCATTTAGTTCTGCTATGATCAATGTTATAATTATTATTTAGTTCTGCTGTGATCAATGTTATAATTATCATTTAGTTCTCCTATGATCAATGTTATAATAATTATCATTTGGTTCTGCTAAGATCAATGTTATAATAATCATTTAGTTCTGATATGATCAATGCTATAATTATCATTTAGTTCTGCTATGATCAATGTTATAATTATCATTTAGTTCTGCTATGATCAATGTTATAATTATCATTTAGTTCTGCTATGATCAATGTTATAATTATCATTTAGTTCTGCTGTGATCAATGTTATAATTATCATTTAGTTCTGCTATGATCAATGTTATAATTATCATTTAGTTCTGCTTTAATTATCATAGTATGAATTCTGGTCCAACTACATGTATATGGACAAGCCTACTGGTCTGCTATCAAGGTAGCCAAATTATTGCTGATTATAAGTACTAATAAGGCCATATAGTTGGAAAAGACCTGCAATACCTGTTAATGCGTGTGTGTTCTAAGCTTAATATTAGTGTTCAGGCACTGAGAATACAGACCAAGACATTTCATCAATCATGTCCTAAATAGTATTAAATTGCCAATGTTGACCTATTAATTTTGAATACAGTTGACCTGTTAATGCAATTATTTCATTTAATTTTTTCTTCAATTTTTTTTTAATACTTGACAGACTAAGTGAATAAAATTAAGCTCTAGATTTTGCATCAAGTGGCATCCAAGTTTTAATGTTTAAAGTGAAATAATAATTATTGTTTAAAAACCACTTAAAACTAATTTTTTTAAATGAAAATAATTTATCTTAACCTTGTTAAAATATTTTAACTATTATTAAAAACTTCATTCATTTTGACAATATCAATTAATTTTAGTTATACAAAATTTCGATGTTGGCATTAGGAAAATACAGTTCAGGATATATAAAAATTGATTATCAAAATGCCATGATCAAAAATTATATATAAATATTTCAGAATTCCATCTTAATCCAGCTAAATCCATCAGATTATTACTTCCTTCTTGTTTAAATCCAATTAGTCTATGAAATCCACTTTTAAGATAAAAAGAAAACCTTTTGTTTTTCTTCACAAAAATATCAAAGTAATATAGAAAGCTGTATTCTCTCTCAATTTTCTCATGTTTAAAGCATTATCCACCTACGAAGCCACTAAACATGACCCTCTGTTTGACGTACATATACCACAAGATTAATTTCTTTAACATGTTATTCCTTAGAATTAATTCCTTTTCTTTTAAAACTCTTGCACTGAAATTTTATTTTTGCACTGCATTAAATAACAATAATTTTCAAATTAATAAAATTCACTCTTATTTCCAATTATTTCTTCTGTGACACAAGTACGTTCCGTATCAATAACTACACATGACATTTCTGAAAATAATTATCTCCGTCTACATTTTGCATGCAAAAACGAATCTATGATTATAAACTATACAGACGCAACAAAATATCCTGGTGAACAATTCACAGAGGAAAACATTCTCTTCAATATTATCATGAAAATGCATCCATTATTGCACCATGACAAAAACAGATCTACTTTTTGTAGCGTATCCTGAAATGGCCAGTTGTTATCAGGCAGTTACATCAAGCAGACGGCACTATCTATCAATATAATCAACAGTAAAAGCAATCAAGTTCACAGTGTCAGTGATAGATATATCCCCATCATAACAATATAATTCTTTTCTTTTTTTTTAAGAAAAAAAACCCCATCTTTTTATCACCCATAATGCATTACCAATGTCATAAACAATTTTAGGCATATGATTTAACTTATTGTTAAAACCATTAAATGAAATCTACCTCTGAGTGAGACAGAATCAAAGACTAAAATGCAAGTTCTCTCTTTTATTTCTCTCATCAAATTTTCTACATATATTTTTTTAAGATAAAAAAAATTTGATTAAAAAAACCATAATTATCAATAAACAAAATTAAATTTATAAATATTTTCAAAATATGTTGCAAAAAAATCATTATCAAACCCTTTTTCAAAAAAAAAAAACTTATTTTTAAAAAAAAAATGGCATTCTGCAAAATACATCTCCAGTTTAAAATTTCTTTGCTCTGAGCAAGCTAACAAAATATGAGCATAAAAAAACTAAATTCTGCAGAAATCATTTAAAGTATAGAAATAACTTCTGTATGAGTTGTTATATAAACAAGTGCCTCTTAGAAGGTGCCACCCTAAATGAAAAGGCTTATCAGCATTCATTTATAACACAATTATCTTATTATACCATATCATACAATCATTGTTTTACGACATTTTTCTAACATCATGTTTGTTTAAAATATGGTACTTATCATTCTATTAAAACCAACTGTTTGGCTGAGAAAAAAGTAAGTGTGAAGTTAACAATTTTTGCTCAGTAAAACACTGTCTTAAACTCATTCTGGAGTCTTAATGTTAAATACTTAAGTATCTGACTGAAACCATTGTGACCTATACTTCTGTAAGGTCATTCAGGAATAACTTACGAGAAGAAAATTTTTTGTTTAAAGGGACTCCATTGTGGTTTTATGTTGATCTTGCTTTTCATATTTTATGTCAAGACAGGACTGGAAAATTTTTTAAGATTAAAAGTTCATCGGTCTAGACCAATAATTTGTATGCAAAATTTTAGATCATCGCTCACTAGGTTTTTCCAGAATAGTTAGTCTAATTGTTTAATGACCTATATAATTGACTCAAATCAGGCTAACAATAGCACAAAAATACAATTTTCAATTTATTTTTAAGTATAATTTTTAATTATTGTTTGCAAATCATTCTGTCAATTTTAAGCGCTTCAATTGATCTATATAAGAAATTCGAATGTTATATTTATCGGTTTTTGACCTCAGTGGAGTTCCTTTAATGGCAGGGGAAAAAACTCCTAATGTTTATTTATTTACTGGTGTGGAAGCATCTGATCTTCAATAATGAGAAAATTGGTTTGAGGAGGAAGTTATTAACACTTTTAGAAACTTTGTAACATTCTCAAAAATAATATTAATTCACTTTTAACACACCTGTTGAAGCAATTTATTCATTTTTACAATCTGTTAGAGAAAGTGTCAGGAAAAAAAGAGTTTTCATAGTTTAACCTGTTATTTTTATTTCATAGCATAACAGACCTCACAGTTTTTCTAAATAAAAATAATAGAAACCTGGTTTTTATATCATACTTTTTGTAGCATATAGTTCAATGAAAATATTATAGACTTTTGATTACAGACAAAAGAATCATTCTGTCGACTGTGAAAGCACTTTGTTTAGTATCTATGTACAAAAATCATAAAACAATTACCCCAATATCTATTTTAATAAAATGGATTGGCATTTAACAATGGCAGAAAGTGTCTTCGTGACATGAGTGAATCAAAATCAAATTCAAATTTCAACAAAACAATTATTAAAAAAAAAATTATTTTATATAACTAACGACAAGAAATCGCTTTGCCTTATTGAAAAAAAAAAGTCATTTCAAATTCAATTGCCCTTAAATGAAATCTTGGAAAGTTGCGATATGACTAGTAGTTGTGAAAAGACTCAAACCCAGTCAATCTCTAAGAATCGGCCATCTTTAATTACCAATATATCGCTGTCCTCAATATAGGTCATTCATATCGGCCTTATCTCTCTCCGTCCAATTTCAAGACTAGACTTCCCGAGATATATGACACCATATTCAATTAAAAAAACGGAAACATAAAACGCCAAACGACAGATGATATGGAATGCAGTACGATAAACTATTTCACTTCACCAGTCTTCAGACACGCTGTCAAAAGCCGCGTGATTGATTTTTACACGGCTGCAAGTTTTGGCATGAAGGCACTAACACTGATTGAAAAGTTATATATCATACAACTGCTCTATCGAAACTTCAATGAACATCAGAGAAACCAAATCCGTTCACATGGAAACATTTCTGATTGAGAAAAAACAACAACAATTTCTCATCATATTTATTTATTATTACCCCTGTTCTAAACCATTTCCCTGAAAACTGTAAAATTTCGGCACCAACTGTTTATACATGTATAGCTGTTTGAATAGAAGAAAGTTGTCTGTCATAAATAATGCCATGTCAAAAGTGTCAATACAAACAATTACGGTATATTCAACCATGGAAATTCTGAACCAACTGATTAAATTTTGCAAAAACATTAACTTGAAATATGCGTACAATGTTAAATCAAAAGAGATTTGTACATAAATATTTTTGTGATGATAAAGGGAAGTAATTCAAGGTACAATTTAACATTAAACAAGCTGTTTTAGACATGTGCAATTTTATATTTTAAGGTTCCGTAAGAACTATGATCCTATGATGTGATTTATAGTTATAAAGGTATCCGGATGATATTCATCAATTCACCATAATTATGAAGTCTTTATTTAGAGAATGTCCATAAAACAAAAAGCTGATATAATCTTAAGTTCAGAGTTAATCAATATCATGCACCAGCTATCAGTTAATCTGGCCCATGCCCTCTACCAATTACAGCGATTTCTACACTGAGACCAACACTGTAGACCATCGAATGATAAAGTCCCTGTCAAATGGCCTGAGGCTCACAAAAACAAAATAATAGTCCTGTCAGTCAACATTAATTTTGCCCTGCTATTTACCAAAGTAACAGAAGTTGTGATAGGCAAGGAATCTCAGGTTTAAAGTCAGATGGGCTTCAAATGACTGCTGCATTATCATTGGCTATGACTTATTTAAAATATGTCAACTTTTAATTTCTTTGAATAAACCCCATGCAACTTGTTGTCTTTACAGTACAAAAATCCTATAATTTTGGTGTGTCAAACAGGATAGTGTCTCGTTTGACCGCACATATAAGATTGGTCTGGTCAGTACTGCATGTGAGTGCTGGTCTGTTATTATTGTCAATATTGTCTATAGGATAATATTAGGATTTAAACTTAATTTTACATCTATATATCAATTTCGACCATGACCTTGACATATCAGCAATTTCATAAAGGTTCACATTTTTTAAATAGACATGACCTACAGACATTCATTAACCAAACTTCTATTATTAAGACTATAATCAGCTAAAATTGTCCCACAAGCTAGACTTCAAACTGAAAATTTTCATGAAATATGATGCAAAATAATAACTTAAAGGATGTTGCAACTAATCTTTGGGCTACAATAGAAAACTGCAGTATTCAGCACTCCATAAGCCAGTGTCATGAACATGCTGAGATAAAGTTTTAAAGATAATAAAAGTTTATAACCGCCAGCTTCTTGTTGTGCTGTGACACCCTGAGTGCTATAATGCTATAATTCCTCACTGTTGATAATAAAATGGAATTAAACACGGGAATGAAAATAATATCATTGTAACATATGGAGAGTTTATTACATTTATGCGAGCAGCATGATACATGCGGAGATATTCTACTCCTGCAGTATTATTCAGCTTTACTTCTGGTAAAAGCTATTAAATATTACAAAAAACGAGGTTCAATTTACTCAGAAATGCTCAAACTTACAAGACGCTGTTGTGTCAATTATCATTAAGGGAGAACCTGCCATTTTGTTTTGCCAATTTATTGTTGAATCAGG
>NW_026855396.1:0-38375 GCF_026571515.1 Ruditapes philippinarum
AAAAAAAAAAATGATATTTTATTTTTCGACGGAAGTTTCACGAAATCATATGACAAGTTTTTCAATGACGCGCGTGCCTACAGTACGTAAAATTTTTACGTCATAGGAAAAAACTGCGTGTATGGTGTACAGTTCGGGTCTTAAAAATATAAAGTTAAAATTCGTGAACTTTGAACGCTTGTAAAAAAAGTTGTGCACAGAGTTATATGTGCAACTTTTTTTCTGACGTATACATATACCAGACCTATTCAATGAACAAAGATTCAAAACTTTTGCAATTAGTTCTGGGTCATATTTTATTTTTACTAGTCTACATGTTACGTCATATTATGTGCCACCAAAACTTTATTGTGTTTTTAGAAAATTTTGAAAGAATATATCTTAGTGTTTGAATTGTCTGTTTAAATTATGTTAAAAGTATACCCGTTTTTATACACATCAATCTATATATCAAAAATAAATTCTATATAAAATGCAGCCCGCTTTTGCTACCACCTACATACCTTAAATAGATTCGTTTTAAGAGTGCAGTTCGTTTTTGTAGACACCTATTTATACCCAAAATAGATTCTATATAAAATGCAACCCGTTTTTGCAAACACCTATAAAGCCTAAATAGATCCAGGTTATATTGGCCTATACTGTATAAATATCTTCACTCATGTAATGAAATTTAAATTATACTATAGTAACATTATTGTTGGAAATCTTATTATTTTAGTAATAATTATCTTTATATTATCAGTAGAGATCTAAAAGTGTTTCAAAAAAATCATATTCATTAAATCGCATTAATCTACCAGCGATTTAAGGTATGACAACCCTAACGGGCACCACAAGGAACTTTAAAATTGACAACATACGTCAGATTATATAAAGACACCTGCATGCAAAATTTAAACAAACTTTACCGTACGGTAAGGTTATGGCCACTTTTCTGAACTGTTTCCCTAATTGTTTTCAAAAGTATTTAAAAATGCAACGAAAATTGTGATTTATCCAAATGTTTTCAAGTCTAAAGTTTCTAAACTTACAGGACTTATGATTTGCTCCGATTTTTCTAAACTGCGAGAATAGATTTTATTCCATCGATCATTTGGATTATTTTGTTTTAAAAATAACTTAATTATAAGATTGAATGAAGTTGACCTTTTCAGTGTTTTTTCATTAGTCGATTTTTGTTTATGGTTTACGTCAGCAATAAACATCTTTTTATTGGTCGCTTCTGTTTTTGGCGGTAGATTTACGTCGGCAATAAACATCTTTTTATTGGTCGCTTCTGTTTTTGGCGGTAAATATTTTTGACCATTTGTTTCCTGGGCCTTTTTGTCATTCTGTATTTCGTCGACTTAGAGATCACATGTTTTGATAATTAAAAAATTTTAAAAATTTAAATAATAAGTTAGTTTTATTATGCAACTCCAGAAAGGTTTCATTTATTAGAACCTTCAAGCCATTTCTTAAATGTGGTTTACCACGTCGTGAATATTATGCCATTAAGGATGGGGGGTTACATTTAAATCTTGAAGGGACCCGACGTTTAAAGGAATTCTTTATAAATACTATTGCGCACTGGAAATAATAAGTGTTGGATGATACATGAATTGGGATAAAAGATTATAAAGAGCATTATTATAAATAATCTTTAAGATAAATGTTCAAATGGGTAGTATTAGAAATATGCTGACTTTATGCTTTTGTTTGAGATACATTGTTTCTCATGAAAGGCTTGATCTTACAATTCGGCATTGGCCGGCATTGAAGGTTATTACTGCTAAGGAGATAATATGTAAGTCTCTTAGTGGGTTATTTAATACTGCTCATTTGTATTGATAATTTGTTAATTTGTTTCTGATTCAGTTGTTGCATTGAATCTTATAATGATTTGAATTTCTTTACTATTAAATTATGTTCTTTGTCTTTGCCCGAGATACACTGTTTCTCAGGAAAGACTATCTTGCAAGCTGGCGATGGCTAGTCTTGAAGGTTATACTACTAAGGAGGTAATAAGAAAGCCTCTTAGTAGGTTTTGTTCATAGTTTGTTAAGTGTATTTATATGCTCTTGCTTACTTGTTTGTTATTTTGGCCGTGGGTTTGGCTTTATGGTAAATATTACTCTTGTAGTAATCATTATGCTCACAAATAGACATTCAAACAAGTTATGATGTGAGTTATAAATGTTTTAAATGCATAATATAAGTGTGTTCTCATACAATGTTTGTATGAATTTGTCTTTGATCACTTGTATATGAAATAGATGACTTATATATGTGGTGAATGTTATGTATGAATTTGATTCATGTGATCTCTCAATTGCCTAAAAATATATATTCATATGACAGAAAATTTCTTTTGTTATTTTTTCTGATTGAAAACTGATAATTTGGATTATTTTGTTTTAAAAATAACTTAATTATAAGATTGAATGAAGTTGACCTTTTCAGTGTTTTTTCATTAGTCGATTTTTGTTTATGGTTTACGTCAGCAATAAACATCTTTTTATTGGTCGCTTCTGTTTTTGGCGGTAGATTTACGTCGGCAATAAACATCTTTTTATTGGTCGCTTCTGTTTTTGGCGGTAAATATTTTTGACCATTTGTTTCCTGGGCCTTTTTGTCATTCTGTATTTCGTCGACTTAGAGATCACATGTTTTGATAATTAAAAAATTTTCCCACCCTTCCCTCCCAATTAATATGTTGATGGTTAATATTATATTATATATTATATTGGTTAATATATGTATTTTATTAAAATTTAGATATTGCTTTATGGTAAATATTACTCTTGTAGTAATCATTATGCTCACAAATAGACATTCAAACAAGTTATGATGTGAGTTATAAATGTTTTAAATGCATAATATAAGTGTGTTCTCATACAATGTTTGTATGAATTTGTCTTTGATCACTTGTATATGAAATAGATGACTTATATATGTGGTGAATGTTATGTATGAATTTGATTCATGTGATCTCTCAATTGCCTAAAAATATATATTCATATGACAGAAAATTTCTTTTGTTATTTTTTCTGATTGAAAACTGATAATTTTCTTCCGCGCTTCATTCAATCATTCCTGTTTGGGCGGAGTAAACAAAACAAATGCTCTGCACTGTATTGAGCGAAAACGGATCGCAAAACAGCTTTAAATTAAGAATCGTCCTGCCAGTCAAGTTGTTACCGTTTCTTATGGGCAACTATATTTGGTTTCTTCTTATGCTGTCCCTATATCAGATTATAATTTTGTCATATTTGCCAAGGGTCATCTATTCAGAATATGTCCTTTTATTTCGCAAATTTGTTAGGTTCAATTCGTAGGACTAACAGAGATATTTCTGTTATTATTTCTACTTTTTTATCAAGACCAGTTGATCATACTCATAGGATGATCCCTCGGAAGCATAAATCACAACAAATAACATGATAATGAAATGCCGACGTGTACATGAGGGTAAATGAAAGAAAAAGTGCAACATCCCTCACGCCCCCTAGCACCGACTTGGGAGGTACTCAATTTTCAATGGTATAAAGTTCTGGAATCAGTGATCCCAAAGGACCACAAAAATAAAACACTGATGTGAAACCACAGGAACTTGACATTCTATCAATAATTGAAAAAAAATCAATTATAAGCAAAAACATTAAGAAATGTTATTTCTTAATTATTTGCTTATATATATTTATTACAAAGAGGGTATATTTGCCGTTATTTCGTTATTTGTTTCTTATATGTTTCTAAAATATTCTTTTACCAAATAAAAAAATGAAAGTTTTTGATTTACTAACAAGAAAAAGTCGAGCGTGACCTGGACCAGCTTGTGCAAGCACCGGCTAAGGTTATGTTCACACATACCTTATTAGTATTTTATAAGTTTCAGGGGTCTTTTGTAAAATATATCAATATCCAAAAACTCTGTCATGTATTTCACATGAAACCTTCCTCTTAGTCATTTCCTACATTATCCTTGCCCTGGTTTTTGGTTCAAGCACTGAGAGTGCTAAGTGCCCTCCTGTCATCAATGACTTTGCCATTACATGCCATACATTTCTTTGACAAATACCTGCGACTTGAACAGAACAGAGGCAGTCCGCACAGTTAAATCAGTTTGAGTACGAGACATGCGATCTTGACATTGTGGGTTCGATTCCCGGGCTGACCAACCAGAATTACTTTATAATCATTCTTTCGGACAAGACTTCAAATCGGACAAGACTTCAAATTGAGGTACCATATATGAGTGCTTAAACACTTGGCACGCTAAAGGACCAGGAGAAACTTCTGGAATTGGTCATCTTTCTGCATCTGTATGTTGCACTATTCTCCAAAATCATATTGGCAACCGGTGGCGAGTATGTATAAATAAACTAAAAAATACACAATGCCATTTACACTTCAGATATTTGTGTACAGCATCTCGGGAAGGATAAAAGCAAAAACACAACACGGTGAAAAGTTTTCTATTTTATTGTAACCAACACCAGTTGATCAAAAGTGATCAGAAACTATAAAATTTGTAGCGTAGAACATTTATATATATATATATAACAACCAAAGACCTCTTGAACAACTCTTCTGTATAAAATATATAAATGGATTTCATGAGAAACTATAACAGATATATAAAGCTGTAATAAAGAAGTAAACAAAAATCAAAATAAACAAAAATCTTAATATCAACAAAAAAGTAAATAATATAACAAAATTGAATTAAAGAAAGAAATGCATTACTTTTATATATTAAAAAAGCCTATAAATATGCAAAACTAATCATATACACAGTGTACACATAAACTGAAACTTTATCTTGCACAAGAAATTTACCTTTAAACAATACAATATTTTTCATGGGAATTTTTTCTCTTCAACAAAAACTTACTGATGACCAAAAGTGTTAATTCTTCCACAGGTGAACGTCGCGTGGCCATGACTTACACTATACCCCCTGTTCCCCCTCTACGACCCAAAACCCTTAAAACATCATCCAAACATCATAAAAATTGTCAAAAATAAATTTTATGAAAAAAAAATTTTTGACTCTAAAATTTTTTTTTCATAAAATTTATTTTTGTCAATACTTATGATGTTTGGATGATGTTTTAATAGAGGGGGAACAGGGTCATGGCCACGCGACGTTCTCCTTTGAATTCTTCCTGATGGCCAATAGCTTAACATCACCCAATTATCTAAAAGCATGGAGTTAAATTAATGCATATACCGTAATAGTTTATGCATAATAATTTAGAGGCATGCCCCTTTGCACACTGGTATTGCCATTATTATATTGCAGGTAAAGAAAACAATAAATAAACCATTCTATCCACATACACAAAATTATTATGGCTGATCAAAAAGCATAAAAAATTAAAAATCAATGTGATAAGTTGAAGGAATTCAATGTGATTAGTTGGAGGAATTCAATGTGATAAGTTGAAGGAATTCAATGTAATAAGTTAAGGAATTCAATGTGATAAGTTGTAGGAATTCAATGTGATGCAATATTTATAACAAAGAAAAGACTTACATTGAACATACAACAACAAAAATATGACTCTTTATGAATTCCAATATTTGGTATAGAGCACAGCCAACTTTTTCATGATGAGAAAAAACAATTATTGGTTGCAACTTTTTCGTTGTTGGAAAAAGTCAACTATTTTGTATTTTTGGTAAACATCCTTTTGTTAAAAAGAAACAGAAAACTATTTTGTTTAAAAAAATCTGTAAAAGAAATAAGTTATTTAAATAAATGTGTAACCAATTAAAGGAGAAGAGCGGATTAAATGGTGAACACATGGTGATAATCCTAAATGCTGGTACAAAAATATGACGAGACCACGTTCAATTCATGCGTAATAATGAGTGTTAAAGGCACATTCATCCTCAGAAATGAATATGTTTCCCCTGAGGAAAAGGCAAACCTTTGTTATATAATGCTTTAAATAATTGATTTCAATCAGGTCAGATGCTTATTACTTGAAGAAAATAATGCTGAATGTGGAATAAATAATATTTCTTTATATAAAATTGTACAATGTATTTGTATTCTATAAAAATACTGAATTACGGTAACTTCACTTAAAGCCAAAACGCAGAAATTGATAAGCTATGATGGACAAGGTCTCAGAACCGTTTCAGAATCTGCAGCACCAAACATGATAAACATTCAGGCATAATGGGCCTTTAAAAGGATGTTAAACATGATATGGTGAAATATACTATAAAAAGTTTAATATTTATACAATCACATTATTTTCATATTTATATGGTCATATATGAGAAGTTTCTCTGTTATTTAACTACACATGAAATTATGTAAGAAAACAGAGTAACATTGTTCCTTGCAAGATATTAAGCTGCTTTATACAGTAAATTTTGTCAAATTTGTAATTATATAGTGTATACACTACCTATTTTATTGCAGATTTACAAACCTCATTATTTCGTTACTTTGCTATGATTTTATGAGACACAACAGGACACACTGTCATTCAATAGCCTAATAAAGCTTTGTATCCTTTCAATACAGGACATGAAATGTGTACATATAAAAACTACATTTCAAGGTTAAAGCTAAGAAATACACAAGTTTGTTGTTCATCCACTAAACATAGTACAACAAGTATACATCAATGTAAATCATTCATTGCATTCATTCAAAACTAACAAATCTTAACACACTAACAAATAATGAATATTAGGGAAAAATGCTTAACGGTAAACAAAACAATAAAAGGCACATAGTTGTAAAATACAGTCATACAAAACCAAAAATTATAAAGTTATAAAAAAAGAGACATCAACAATATCTAAGGCACTAATGAAAGCACACATATGTACTTTTTTCCCGAAAAGACAATACTTTACTACATAATATCATTTTTTATGAAAAAAAAAAAATCCAGTTTCCATCCTAAAATATTTGTTTTGTTTTTTGTTGTTTTTTACGTTTTCATAATGAATGTCAAATTAATTACTTTGAGAGATAACTACACAAGGAAAATGGACAGTAAACTCTGACACAGAGAGAGATTTTTTCCCAAACAACAAGCTTCACCTGTTAGTAAAAATATCTTTTATTTACTGTCCAATGTAATTTTGTAAAGTAGGTATCATCTATATAGTAAACATTGCAACAAAGTGTCAAGAAAACATTCTTTTCCAGTGATATGGTTTTTATATTTCAAATAAAAGTGTATAAAACATAAATCAAAAAGCATCCTATAATGTTTTATTTGCTTTTTTTTGTGGTGGGAGGGTGTGTCTTTTATTTTTGAAGCCGTAATATTTTTGCACAACAAACCTTTGCTGAACCATTCCCTAATAATCTAATAAGTTTGAATGACTGTTGTAAGTTTAAACAGACTTCTCTACAAGTTCAAATTTGATAAAAGAAAATACTAAAGAGGCATACAATACCAGCAACTACAAGTGAAATAAAAACTGTCAGAAAATAACTTCTTTCAAAACTATTCGATTCAAATTCTACAATATCTTTTCACAAAATTTTACAATTATTTCTATCAATAATGCAAATATACAATGTAGTTAGTATTAAATATTGCTCAAGCACCTCAAAAATTGAGAAAGCTTTTATATCAAATGAGAATCACACACAATCACTTACACCGTCATCTATTCAGGGTATCAAAATACAATCATATATTATAAACCACAAATGTATTAAACAGAGATTCTTTTTTTCTTGTTTTTTGGCAACAGAGTAATTATGCTTCATTAATACAGAGCAAAAAGGTTGAGTTTAAAATTAACACAATAATATGGCATAACAAATGTTTATATACTAGTTAATTAACACTAAAGCAGCACACCTCCTGATTGATGCTAATTTTCATGAAAAATTTAAAAATGTATTTAAAAGTACAATATTGTGAAGTGAACAAAAAAAATAATTTAGACATTGCAAACATCTCTTGCAATCTACATAAATTACTAAAAAGAGGTCAAAATAAGCAAAATTGGCCCCGACTGCGTTAGTAACACAGTAGAAATACGATTATAAATACCACAAAATCAGCCCTTAATCGCATAAAACATGTTAATCAATAGTTGAATCTTTAAACATTTTACTTTTCTTAAAATTTAGCACATTTTTCTCAAATTTAATTTTCTTGAAATATTTCAGCTCATCTGGAGGTATGCAGCTTTAAGTGTATTGACAGTGATAATTCACAGAGTTGTCTAAGCCACTAATTTTACAGCCAGGCCAGCCTGTACTGCTGTACACTCTGACTCTGGCTCTAAAAGTTCAAACTGTTGGCAGCTCAATGTCACTCAACAGCTCAATGTTATCATATGACATTCATTTTGAAATCCCTCAAAATTATAATGGAACGTCCCAAAAACAAAGCAAGACATGTCCATTTCACAAATTAAGGAAAGTAAAAACTGGCAGACTGAGTTTACAAATATACAATTTTGTTAACTGGCTTTGTTTACTGTAGGTTTTCAAAACATTAAAGTGAATTGGCCTATAATGGAAGGTCGATAATAATATAAATAATCATGCAATATTTAGTATTGCAACATCAAACCACAAAAGAATGGAATACGGATGTTGTTGGAAAGTGTGAAATACATGATCCAATTTTATATATCTACATATACAGAAGATAATAAATTGTTTTAAAACAAATTTATATCATATATAACTGTTCATACTTAATATCATTTAAAACTCTTATCAACATTTTTTTCCAAGAATTTTTTCCAAGAATAAAATTATACTCCAAATGATACATTTTGATTGTTTTTTGTTGTTTTTTTTATCAATATTTGAAAGTCTTATGGAAAATGTCCCAATTGTAGACCAATCCACTTTAACAACATGCATTATTCTATTATTGTAAAATAAATATTACACAGATTAGCATATATCTATAAACAAAGTAACCCTTTCACTGGCTACAAGTTAGGTATACCCTGAACACATTTTATATACATTGTAGTAACCATATATTTGCCTGAAAGTAAAGTATGCCTGTTTTTTGGAATATGAAAACACTTATTTGGTATAATGGTATTATATGGTTACTATTACTATATGGCTTGAGATTAGAACAAAAATCATTTTATCATTACTTCTGTCATTTTCTCCCATAAAAATGTACGTATTTTATTAAAATGGATTGATCTGTAAAAAAAAAATAGAACTAAGGATCATAGTTCCTGTAATTCTTAGAAATTTTTCCAGAAAAAGAACGTTATTTCATGATAAAAGTTTGCACAGTAAAAAGGGTTAAATACACTGCAAAAATAATCAAAACTACCAGAAATAATCTACATTATAATCTCTTCTATTATTATCACATATGGAATGTAAATTTGTCTGGATTTCATGATAAGATATTATACAATAAATTACACATTTGTTCCACATATTTTCTGAGAAAAGTTCATATAGAAATACATGTAGGAGGCAAGAAGATATCATATTGTAATACAAATGTATGATGGAAGTAACATATGAGCCGCGTCACGACAAAACTAACATAATGCGTTTGCGACCAGCATGGATCCAGACCAGCCTGAGCATCCACGCAGTCTGATCAGGATCCATGCTGTTCGCTTACAAACCCTATTACAAGTAGAGAAACTGATTGCGAACAGCATGGATCCTGATCAGACTGCGCGGAGGCGCAGGCTGGTCTGGATCCATGCTGGTCGCAAACCCATTATGTTGGTTTTGTCATGACGTGGCTCATATAATGTTTGAGGAAGACATATCAATAATACAGTTTAGTTTTGAATAGCTGGAAGACAAATGTATGTAACAGGTGGCCACCATTATTTCTTGTCATTTTTTGTTGTAAGAAAGTGGTTTAGGCCTATATTGTTGCTCTTCCATTAAAACATTATTTTTACTGAATGGTCAAAACTTGAAAATGTAAAAAAACAAAACAAAAAGAAAACAACATTAAACTTAATTACTACTGTGCAAAGGTCTAAAAATGACAATTTAATTAGTGTAACTTTGATCAAATTTCTACAATTAAATGAACATGAATTACTATGGTACTCCAATCATTAGTAAGTTTAAATAGTTTCCTCTACATGTTAATAAGTGCACAAAAATGCAAGTATTTGTTTTGAGGAATTTTCGTTTTAGAAAAAAATCATTTGATTTAACTACATTTATTGCCAATGCTGTCAAAATTTAAACAACATTGATATTTTTTACCAAAAAAAAATTACAAAAATAATGTGATACAAGCTTGACAAAACTAACATTTAAATTGCTTATTTCTCCGGGAATGTAAAAATATATACATTTTCAAGAAACACATAGGGTAATTCTGCTTTAGCCATTGTATATCATTGAAGCATTTTGTTCAAAATTATTTGTTTTTTTTTTTATTTCAGGGAAGTTGACACATGATTTCTGAAGTTATCACAAAATATTACCAAACAACAAAGTACTAGATCTAACAAAATAGATATTGTCAACGAAAACTTTTGAAAAAATGATAAAAATATAGATTCTGCTATACATGTACATATCTTTTCTAAACATTTAACAAATAAAAAGATTTTTTTTCAAACAGTGAGCAAGAGACCTTAATGCATAAAAATCATTGTTTTTTACTTGTATACACCGATATACAAATCTATACATCAACCCCATCATTAAACACAACCAAAATAATACAAATGCTTGAATGCTGTCTCTAAATGGAATGCAAATTTTTATCACCAAAATTAGATAACATATGAATATATTTAAAACTGCTAAATCATTAAAGAAACACTAAACACAACCTCAAAAATTGAATGCTTATATGTGGTCCCCGAACTGGAATGCAAATTTTTCTCACCAAAATTAGATAACTTACAAAAATATTCAAAACATCTCATAGATCTTCTACAATCATGTCTTTACGTCACATATTTTTCTGTTAAATTATCTCTATTAGTCAGTAATCTACCGATCTTTAAGAGCATGCTCCAACCAATCATCTTCCACTGAATCAGAGTCATCACTTGCGTCATCCGAATTCAGCAGACGTGTATACTTTACATGGCTCCTGTCTTTTTCCTTACAACACCTTACACCCAAACACAAAATTGGGAACCAACCAACAGACAAAACAGATCCAGCCTGGAACAGGACAGCTGGCCCGTAAGTATCATAAATAACACCAGAAATCACGCTTCCGAAAGCAAACCCTAGGCCAAAGTAAACGGAAGACAAGATTGACCTGATGCTTCTACTTAAGGCTGGGGAAGTATTGAAGGAGGGGCTGCTAAGCACCGCCCACCACATTGCAGTGTGGGTAAACGCATGAGTAACCTCAGCGGGTATAACTGCCCAAGGTGTCGGTAAGAATGAGTAATAAAGACACCTGGCTGACAAAATGAGGAGAGAGAGGGTGACAACACCTCCACTCCCTATCTTTTTAATTAACTTGTCATTGAACAGCAACATTGGAATTTCAGATAGGGCGGCAATCATAATACAGACACCAAATGTGATCTCCTTGCTTCCCATATCAAACAGTAACCAGAACAAAAAGTTGTAGTAACTAGCGTATATGATTCCCATTATCAACAAAGTAATTGTAAACATAAGATTTCTCATATTACAGCAAACAACCCGAACTCCTTTCATGACTTTACTAGCATATTTGTACTTTTCTGATGTAACCATCGGGTAAAAAAATGCAACTAGGAAAGTTAACCCGAGGAAACCTGCGAACAAATAAAAATGCAACATGAACGGGTGAACAGATAGTCCAAATAGACAGTTAGTGTTGTCGATAATGAGGGCTACAATAACAGGTACAAGAATGTATGCAAAGGTAGACCAGATTCTCTGCATACCGTATTTTTCCATATCGTCAATACTTTCCAGGAATTCAAACCAGCCGTCATCTGCAATCTTTTCAATGGGACAGCACAGTGATTCACCAATCATGAGAATAACAAGTACCACAACAAACATCTCATTCTCTGTTACTCTTATGTGCTCACGAATTTCACTGAATTTCTTGGCCAAGGTTTCTTTGAAAGCCTGAAAAGAACTTTCTGTACTTTCATCAGTTTCTTTGTCCGTATTAGCAGCTTCGTCATCATCAGCTGCTCTTTTTCTACGTGTTGACAATCCACCCAGAAGTTCTTGGTCCTCTACTGGCAATGTCTTAATAGCTTTGTTAAAGAGCTTCAGTCCTGCATCAGTGCTTATTAAATCAGTTATAAGCTTCATCATTTCATTTTCATCAAGCTCCTGTAACTTTCGTTCTCGCACTCCAACTGCTTCTAATATTTCTCTTAGCAGTTGCTCAATTTTTTCATCATCATCAGAAGTTTCTTCAGCATTTGTTGGCTCAACTGTTGTACTTTTGAAACTAGCAACAGTTGTATCAATATCCTTTGCTTCTGTTACTGTATTTCCAACCTTCTCACTAGCATTGCTTTCTCCAGAAACAGGATTTGTGACAGTTTCAAAACTAACATTATTAGCAACAGGTGTTGCCACACTTGCACCAGTTTTTTCAAAACTTGCATTTGGATAAAGTGTCACAGAAGTTATTGCAGGTTTAGCCGTTGTCTGTTTATCCACTTTGTCCGCGATCTGAGACACGTTGATCGTTTCACTTTTTGTACTTGCACACTGGAGAGCAAATGCTTCATCATCCATGCTTGGTACTGCAGTGAGCGACAAGTATGTTGTGGACATAATGAGAATTGAAAACATCAACACACATCGTCTCCTGCCACATCGTACTGAACATTTCG
The DNA here is from genome assembly GCF_026571515.1 of Ruditapes philippinarum. Lineage (NCBI taxonomy): Eukaryota > Metazoa > Mollusca > Bivalvia > Venerida > Veneridae > Ruditapes > Ruditapes philippinarum. Next base: position 12,757 of record NW_026855396.1, read on the forward strand.
ACCATAGTGGTGCAAAAACAAGTCCTACGAGAGTCTTTGTCCCAATTGCAAGTCCAGTCTGTGTTGCAGAAAGACCCAACCTCTTCAGATATATTGTGAGAAATGGTATGAGGCATGCTTTACTTGCTGCCAAGAGGAAATTAAACAAATTGCAAAGAAAAATGGAACGGACTAAATTCACTGGTGCTGGAGCATCTAATGTTGCCATCTTCATATGAGCAGTTCTTCCAAAATTGAAAATTTAGTACGAAATCTTATTCACTGCAAGGAACATACAATATGACGCATTCTAGCTCCAACACTGGTTACCGGTAAATCTCATTAACCTGAAAATAGAACGGTTTTCATATTAATAACTATCTTAATAATCTACACTGTATATATATCTACATAATAGACTACATTTCAGATCTTTACACTTTATATTTAAGTTTAATAAAACATTTGAAATTTATTACTGTTAAAAGTTCATGTAAAGTTTATATTTATAAAAAAACCCAGGATTTCATATCATGACTACATGTACTTTGCTTACAAGTTACAATGTCTGACTCCCTAAATTTCATCCTTCAGACACAAAAAGACACATTTTAGGTCCTAGAATTTTCTTTTTTAATCTGTACATTGTTAACTGACAAATTATTCACACATGGCTTGTATTACTATTAGTAAATATTACACTGATTAAGGTGCAGTATCAACCATTAACAGAAACTCATGAAATTCTAAATTTCTATTCTGATAGGACTGTTACTATATATATGAGCCGCGCCATGACAAAACCAACATAATGGGTTTGCGACCAGCATGGATCCAGACCAGCCTGAGCATCCGCACAGTCTGATCAGGATCCATGCTGTTTGGTATCAGTTTCTCTACTTGTTATGAGGTCTGTAAGCGAACAGCATGGATCCTGATCAAACTGCGCGGATGCATAATTACATAACAGACAAGGCCAGTTAATAATGTCTTGAAGTTGAATATCTCAGGCATACAGCAGAATGGATATCCATGTGGGGCCAAAACATCTTAGGTACTTTAGGGCCAAAACATCTTTAGGCCGCAATGACCTAAAATCATTCAGAACTTGGCCTATTTTCCATCAGGACATATTGTCAACATTATTTCATTATAGTACTTATAGCGAGCTCAAAGAGCAGGCCCCAAAGCCAGCATTACAGTAACACAAGTATTTTCAAAAGTGATGATTTTGAAAACTTTAGCCAGAAGTTCAGCAAATAAGGGTAATTAATATGTTAATTTGCCTGTTCTTTATTAAAGGTTATTTTGGTTTACTGTCCTATCATTTTTAAAACAGGCCTGAAATCAGTATGATCAGACCCTGCACTATTTGCGAAAGTACTTTCCCCGAGCATGTTTGATAAATTTATACGTTATAAATATTGACTGATTGGTTCAAGTATTCTAAACAAGTTCAACTAATAAAAAAAATACAGTCAAAATATCCAAAGATGCCAATGATAAAACTGGATTTCAAACAATTTTTCCATATATGATAAAACTGGATTTCAAACAATTTTTCAATATATTTTTCAAAAATCATTCAACCGGAAAACCCGTGCAATATGCGCAAGGACTTGAGCTACAGATCAATCCTGAAAAGTTTCATTGAAATTGCATTAGTGGTATAAGAGAAGTAGTCCGGACAAACTTTAAAATTAAAAATTATTAAAGGGCCATAACTCTGACAAAAATCATTGAACCTGAAAATGCTGACAATATGCACAACTAGACTTCGTACTGATCATTCCTGTAAAGTTTGGATGAAATTGCACCATGAGGCGACACAATAAAAACTGAGGAATTCTGACTGAAATCGGATGTGTAGATTGGTCACCCGCGCACATCTATGGGAACCATAATTGGACAGGGAACCAGAATAACGGAAGCTGTGTATAAAATATCGAATGACAGTTTTAAAACGGAAAATGTAAAATGAAAATTGAAGGCGCCATTTTGTTTGAAAAAATCTGATAAATAAAAACATTTTTTTTGTCGAATTTTGTTGTGAAAACTATCTAGAATGAAGGAAAATGGTCTAACTAAGAAATGAATCCGAACACCAAAATGTTTTATTCAGTCGTTAACGCTGTATAGACGTTTAAAGTATTGTTTACGTGACGTCACAATGTAGCGCCAAACAGCACGTGCAAAACAATCAAATCAAGTACGCGATTTTAATGTCGCAAACGTTTTAAGTTTTACATTTATTTCACTTTTAATAACCTTTATTTCGCTTGAAAAATTATAGAGTGAAATAAAATAAACAAAGTTTTATCAACGTTTTCAAAACTCGTTATTCATTTAACGACAGGGGCGGAGCCATATTTAACACAGTACGTGTGACGTCACACGCACTCGTCACTGCATTTGAAATAAAAATGAGCGATTATTTCATACTATTTCACGTTAAAAGTACATCAAGCTCGCTTTGAGGCTTTGCCTTTTTCATATTATTGTACATTATATCAAATAAAAAAGTGGGAAACAACACACTTTGCATTTTGGTAATAGTTTTATTACAAATAAATGTCTTTTAAATGAGCCCTTGCAGACAGTTTTGCCTAATTTCATATTAACCATTTCATACAACTTATTTATTAGGGGACTTCCCTGTTCATAGGCTTTGCCTACTTTCTAGAGCTGTCATTGATGGAAATTTTTGTATTGATATATCTAGCTTAAGGTCCCTTGCGTACCCGTTTATATACTATGACATGACTTGAACATTGAAGATAACCCCTTAGGGAAAGTCCAGTCCAATAATAGTGCCAGGAATCTGACACGCTCGTATTCATTCATCGAACATGCCATGAAGTAAAGTGAAGCATACCTTGATAAAACTATATATAATCTGTTGATAAGCCAAGGATGGACAAATAAAAATCTTATTATGAATGCAGTGATTAATCTAGAAATTCCTTACAATGCGTCGGATGACGCACATGTTTGAAAACAATGAGTCCTGTAGCAAAATCAATGAGTCATGTAGCAAAATAAAAGCGTCTTTTTAATAGCAGATCCTTGACATGATTTGCATGTTTTTATAACAAGCGATTAAGTAATTAAAGTGCATAAAAAAGTTATTTTTGGTACTAATATTAATTGCAGGCAAAACAATTTTTATTGGCTGCTCAAAAATCTAATTTGAATAATTTATATTTTCTTACTACTTATGTCTAATACTGTGCATTATCCATTTTAATTGTTCGTAATTTGCACAAAATGTCCCTCTTACACTGTATACATACTGACGACTTTTATTGCTCCTTGTATGCCTCTGTGTAGAAAGCATACACAGACAGACCTTTTGATCATGAAAAAAAGTCATGCACAATGTTACCCTGATTGGTTAATCACCCTGTCAAATATTCTGATGACGTAATAGACATCTTTTTTTGTTACACTCCGCGTGAACTTGAGTGACCTTAGGGGAAATCATTACACACCTGTCATAATTATTATTCTGTAACTTACAGCATTTCTTAAAATAGCAACACTTTTTTTTAGTTACCGATAATTATTTAAAATATTATGTAGATTAATGATTTTTTGTTTGCTTTATTGGATTAAATTTACGGTAGTAGAAATGCAGTAGTAGGTGGAAGAGGGATTAGGTAAGTAGATAACTTGGAAAAATGCTATAGGGAAATGGATAAACTCAAGAATATGCGTAATTGCAGGGAAATGGGTAACCTGTTGCTGTTGGTACCAGTTTTGTCTGGATAACTAAATAACATACAATATAACTTTGGCCATTTGCTGACGATTTTCCTGTGCCCTTCTCATTTTTAGCGCCAATGTCTGCATATTTCACCATTGTAGGCGAATCGCTCTTATGCAAAATGGACGCTCTGATTGGCTAATGCCGATAATGGGCGGTTACCGATCACAAGCAACAATTGCTTGGTATTTAACGTTTCAAGCAAATGGGGGATGAGTCTTGCACTTGTTATCATCGGAAATTAAATTATTCAACTGAAGAAATTGAAAAATTATTCAACTAATGAAATTAAAGTAATCAATCTGTACATAGAAATCACTAATCGTGATATTTTGGATTATAAACTTCCTGATTTGCATGCGTCAGATTGAACGCACATATTTTGAAACTGTGCGTCTTTTTCGATTTTTATGCGTATTTTACGCAAGATGCACATCTAGATTAATCACTGATGAATGTAAACTACATAATAGTTTCCAACAGGTAAAAATTTTGGCACTTGGCCGCCAAGGTATGCTTCACTTTACTTCAAGGCATGTTCGATGAATGAATACGAGCGTGTCAGATTCCTGGCACGATTATTGGTGGACTTTCCTTATGGGGTTGTCTTCAAAGTTCACGTCATGTCATAGTATATAAACGGGTACGCTGAAGACCTTAAGCTAGTGAAAGTGAGGTATCGATATTGTATCGGATGATGAATATTGATGATATATATTGATAACGCGATATTCAATGACAACCCTATTTCTTTCATATTCTAAAATATAGAATGGATCGTATTAGCCCAAGAAACCGCATTTTAAATTATGTTCAATTTATTTTCATAAAAATAAGAAAATGTCGGACAAATTGATCGAGGGTAATTTAACACAAACACCGGTCTCAAGTTAAACTGAGTAAATTTGCAGGACTTTAAGAATGAAGTTCTTCAGTAAGCTTTCAGAATGCAAAGTACTATATATAGTTCAAGCCCCTAATGTTTTAAATCGCACAGCGTGATATTCCTTTCTAAATCATGATCTAACCTGTTCACATCGTAGTTAGATCCTGGTTGCCACGTTTCGGCATCAACTGCATATTGTCGTAAACATGTTTAGACGATTCTCGAATAGATCTACTTAGTTGTTCTACACATTGAATAACATTTTTCTGTGAAAACATACATCTTTATTTATACTTGACTTTTTTTCGTAACGTAAAAGCTTTTTATCGTTTTGGATTTCGTTGGCAGTTCTTTTTACGACAAACAAACCATTTCCGGGGACTGCCAGCGTGGATAAATTTTTTGCTGCGTCAATTACAAATTTAGAAACAAACATGGCAGAAAAGGCAGAAGAAGCTGGAATAAACAGTGCCGAAGTTGAATTGCCAACTAAAGAAGGAATGGAGGCTGAAGCACCACCGCCATATAATCCCCCAGCACAGACAGGAGCTGATGCCCAGTTTCAGGTGAATTTTGTTTTGACAGTTTCTTTGGAAACACAACTGATAATCATTAATTATGACAATAATTAAGGTATGAATTGGAGATCTACAGTTGCAATGAGTATTCAGTTCAAATGCAAATAACTACTCAAAAAACCGTTGAGAAAACATGAAATTACATTTTAAAATGATAATCCAAGTTCTGACCAAAAATAGGCATTGTTTTAGCTTACAAGGTCTTCAGGGTACTGGTTGGGGGCCACCAAAACCGGACAACCACCAAACCCGGACGGCCCAGAAAATTTTGTATTTTCTTTGTTCAGTGGTTGTCGGTCACATTTTTATCAACAATAAGTGCATGTTTCTTTTAAAATTAAATAAATAAATTATTTCAATCTCCGTAAATGGTAATATTTTAATATCTATTTCAAGAATGTTGATGTTGAAATTTGGGGGTCAAGAAAGCAATGCCTGACCTCGTATACCAGCTATAATCATTTGCAGAGTGAATAATAGAATATCCAAAACTTCAGCATTTGTTGCTGACATATTGTATATTATGTTAAAAATCAAAAATCAAAACACCCAAGCTTTTATCTGAATTAAATTACATCATGTACATATCTGTCCGGACACATGGTACTGTAGTGTAGACAATTTAGGTAATTTTGATACTCTCCTTGTCGAGCCTCAGATATAAGTGTCAATACAATCAGAAATAAACAAACTAGTTTGTTAGTTAGGAGAAGAACCTAGCTGAACTGTGTCAAATTTTTTGGTCTCTAGTTTAAAAATTATGAAATCTGTACGGAAAAATGTTCCAAAAGTGTCCGGTTGATGGTCTCCGGCCAGTACCTGTTTATATATTAATGTGACATGTCATAAACACTGGCAACCCTAATATGAAAAAGGCAAAGCCTCAAAGCGAGCTCGATGTACTTTTAACGTGAAATAGTATGAAATAATCGCTCATTTTTATTTAAATTTTCCATTTTAAAATTGTCATTCGGTATTTTATACACTGCTTCCGTTTATTCTAGTTCCCTCCTCTTAAATGAATAAAATTAATGTAGTTTATCGTTTGTGCTACGTGAATTACCTTGATTTACGGGAAGAAAGAAGGAATCGGCTCAACTGTTGTTTTAATGTTTGTAAACAAATGCAGTGACGAAGGCGTGTGACGTCACACGTACTGCGTTAAATATGGCTCTGCCCCTTTATTTTTTTCTGTTTTTTTTGTTGTTTTTTTTGGAAATTGATATCAATTTTGAGTGCATTGTTGTAGAATAATGCACGGTTTAGTTCAAATACGTAGTAATTGATCATGAAGGCCCATAGGCCCATTATGTTTGGTTTCGCCTCAGAGTTTCCAATAAGGCTGTTCCAGTGGTATGAAAAATAAAGGCTGAACTTCCAGTGGTATGAAAAAAACTGTCGTTAAATCTTACGTGTGTAGAATAACAAATTTTGAAAACGTTGATAAAACTTTGTTTGTTTATTTTATTTCACTCTATAATTTTTGAAGCGAAATAAAGATTATTAAAAGTGAAATAAATGTAAAACTTAACACGTTTGCGACATTAAAATAGCGTACTTGATTTGATTGTTTTGCACGTGCTGGTTGGCGCTACATTGTGACGTCACGTAAACAATACTTTAAACGTCTGTACAGCGTTAACGACTGAATAAGAAATATTGGTGTTCGGATTCATTTTCTTAGTTAGACCATTTTCTTTCATTCTAGATAGTTTTCACATCAAAATTCGACAAAAAATTGTTTTAATTTATTAGATTTTTCAAACAAAATGGCGCCCTCAATGTGAAAATACACAGGGAGATAATAAGAACAGCAAGTGCATTGTTGTCAGGCATTCTTTGTTTATATAGAGTGTTAGAATATTTTGTTTGTTGAAAAAAGAGGAGGTAAATGTACATTTAATGAAATCCGGCAAAACCTATGTACGGGAAAAGTCGGTTAAAATAATCGTTCAATTTTAATTTTACATTTTCCGTTTTAAAACTGTCATTCGATATTTTATACACAGCTTCCGTTTTTTCTCGTTCCCTGTCCAATTATGGTTCCCATAGAAGTTTGCGGGTGACCAATCTACACATCTGTTTTCAGTCAGAATTCCTCAGTTTTTATCGTTATCTTTAAATTCGAAAAGTTGCGATGTGTCATATCAATACTTCGGACGAAAGTTTTCAAAACCATCACTTAGCAGGTACTCGCGTTACCGTAAAGCTCGCTTTGGGCCAGCTCGTCGAGCTCGCTATAAGGGAAAGTTCACCAATATTTGTACTAGGAATCTGACATGCTCGTATTCATTCATTGGGTATGCAATGTAGTGAAGTGAAGCATATCCTGATAAAACCAGGGTTTTTATTTTTATCTGAGACTGAGGCATGCCTTGATCCCATATTTTCAGGGGTTTTTATTTTCGAGGTGTCTTTCCCAGTTGCGAATGACATCTCATGCGATTGAATCGACTATCCAAAAAGCAGTGTAAATTTTGCTGACACTTGTTTCTACTAATTACTACGGGTAGAATGTGTTTTAAACATATAAAACACATAAAATGGAGACAAATATTTATATTAATGTCAGGGTTAAGAATAGTTCACTATTTTGGGGAGAAGATGTGTAAGCGGCCGGATAGCTCAGTCGGTAGAGCCGCGGAATGGTGTTCCGAGGGTCCCAGGTTCAAGTCCCTGTCAGGCTGCACCTTTTTCTCACCCTGTGACATTAAGGTTCTTATAATATAGTAAATTTGCAATATTTTCAAAAAAACAACAAATAAAAGACAATTTTATGTGTTGAATTTACACATCCTCGATCTGTTATAGTTGTCGACCTTGCAAGTTCTATGCAGTGAACGCTTTGTTTTGAATAATGCGCAATTAAAGTTTGTCGCAACATGTTAACCTATTTTAAATTAAAATTCAATTATGAGCGTCAAATAGACGTTTTTGTTGTCTATTAAGAATTTTACTACCTGATTGGTAGGCAGTTTAAAGTCAGTTGTATGCTTATTTACATTTTTTGTGTCGCCTCTACTCCTCATAAACTACTGGTGCAATTTCATCCAAACTTTACAGGAATGATCAGTACCAAGTCTAGTTGTGCATATTGTCAGCATTTTCCAGTTCAATGATTTTTGGCAGAGTTATGGCCCTTTAATAATTTTTAATTTTAAAGTTTGTCCGGACTACTTCTCTTATACCACTAAAGCAATTTCAATGAAACTTTACAGGATTGATCTGTACCTCAAGTCCTTGCGCATATTGCAAGGGTTTTCCGATTGAATGATTTTTGGCCGAGTTATGGCCCTTTGATAAAAAAGGTGTATTTTTCTGTGTGTTGCCAGATACACAAAAGCTTGTCCGGACTACTCCTCATAAACTACTGGTGCAATTTCATCTAAACTTTACAGGAATGATCAGTACCAAGGGTAGTTGTGCATATTATCAGCATTTTCCGCTTCAATGATTTTTGTCAGAGTTAAGGCCCTTTAATAATTTTTATTTTTTAAAGTTTGTCCGGACTACTTCTCTTATACCACTAAAGCAATTTCAATGAAACTTTACAGGATTTATCTGTAGCTAAAGTCCTTGCGCATATTGCACGGGTTTTCCGGTTGAAAGATATTTGGCCGAGTTATGGCCCTTTGATAAAAAGGTGTTTTTTCTGTGTGTTGCCAGATACGCAAAAGCTTGTCCGGACTACTCCTCATAAACTACTGGTGCAATTTTATCCAAACTTTACAGGAATGATCAGTACCAAGTCTAGTTGTGCACTGTCCGTCTGTCACAAACTTTGTCCCAGCATGAAATTGGCCATCATGAGGCGACACATGTGATTACTGATCGCTCTTGTTAATTCCTTGGAAACTAGTCCTCCATACTTAAAAAATGATAAAGGTAATATTTCGAATAAAACATGTGTTTATTGAAGTAAATCTATGTTGAATGTCAAGATTTTCATGTTCTTTGTTAATGTCAATACAATTGTGATTATTTCTATTCTTGTTTTTAATGTATTTTCAACTACACAGCAACAAAAAAGGAACTCAAAACGTATCTTCGCCTAAGAATTCATCCCCGGGCTTTATGCCTAACTTTAACCAGTGTCCCAAAATAATTGAGGGCAGTAAAGAATATTTGACGATGCAATGTAACTTCTGAAACGAGGCCATCCAATCAAAATCCCAGAAAATTTGAGACAGCTTCCGAGCAACACAGACTTCCGATTGTGAAAGTAGAAAAATTAAGGATTTCTAATTGAAATAGTTTATTTTCAAAGATTTTACTTACTGTTCATGCTTTTGAAATTTCGCTCTCTCTGGTGACCATTAATCAATTTATTACAAGCAGACTTTATTAAGTTACATCTGAAAAAAATAACATGTGCAACATATATGTCTTGTAAAATTTCTGAAGGGCTGATATTTGAAAAATATTTATAAATGTTGAAATATTCAATTGTTTGTTTTTCTTACCGAAATTCATGGCCGATTGTCTAAATTCCATAGTGCTTAAACACACAAAAACACTCATGCACAAAGTAGCATCCATAAATAAATGAAATATAATGTTTCCAACACGAGATGACCTCTGACAAATGACTAGTTGGCTCTCCAGAAGAATCTGTCAATCTTTGATGTTTACACATGTGTAGTCACTGTCAAATCATCAAAGAAGTGCCGACACTCAATTGACTTCCACCCTTTTTTATAGATCAGAAAAAAACTTTCATCATATTTTGTCAACAAAACCATAACACATGTTTAATTATTGCTAAAGAAGAAAAATATTTTTGTTGGATAATTATTGTGTCATGTATTGACAATATATTATGATCGTAAATGCATTTTGATTGTGATTTTTATGCCCCTCCCCCTTCGAAAAAGAGGGGGTATATTGTTTTGCTAATGTCGGTTTGTCGGTCGGTCGACCACATGGTTTCCGCTGATTATCTTGAAAACTATTTATCACAAAGTCTTCATATTTCACATACTGATTGGTCATAACTAGTAGATGACCCATGTTGTTATTATGGTCAATAGGTCAGAGGTCTAGGTCACAGGGGCCTTAAATGTCAGAATGGTTTCATCTGATTATCTTGAAATCTTGTATCACAAAATCTTCATATTTCACATTGTGATTGGTCATAACTAGTAGGGGCCTTCAATGTCAGAATGGTTCCGCTCATTATCTTGGTTACTTATCATCACAAAGTCTTCATATTTCACATATTGATTGGTCATATCTAGTAGATGACCTTTATTGATTTTGGGGCCACCAGGTCAAAGGTCAAGGTCACAGGGGCCTTAAATGTCAGAATGGTTTCTGCTCATAATCTTGGTTTACTGTTTATCACAAAGTTTTCATTTCACATATTGATTGGTCATAACTAGCAGATAACCCCTATTGATTTTTGAGTCACTAGGTCAAAGGTCATGGTCACAGGGGCCTTGAATGGTAGTATGATTTCTGCTGATTATCTTGGTTACTATTTATCACAAAGTCTTCATATTTCACATATTGAGTGGTTATAACTAGAAGATAACCCCTATTGATTTTGGGGTCAACGGTCAAGGTCACAGGGGCCATAAATGTTAGAATGCTTTCCACTCATTATCTTGAAAACTATTTATCACAAAGTCTTCATACTTCACAATCATATTGATTGGTCATAACTAGTAGATAACCCCTATTGATTTTTGGGTCACCAGTTTAAGGTCAAGGTCATAGGGCCCTTGAATGGTAGTATGATTTCAGCTCATTATCTTGAAAGCTGATTATCACCATGTCTTCATATTTCACATAGTGATTGGTCATAATTAGTACATAACTCCTATTGCTTTCGGGGTCACTTGTTCAAAGGTCAAGGTCACAGGGGCCTTAAATGTCAGAATGGTTTCCGCTTATTATCTTTAAAACTATTTATCACAAAGTCTTCATAATTCACATTCTGATTGGTCATAACTAGTAAGTGACCCCTTTTGATTTTTGGTCACTAGTTCAAAGGTTAAGGTCACAGGGGCCTTAAATGTCAGAATGGTTTCCGCTCATTACCTTGAAAACTAACACAAAGTCTTCAATATTTTTCTTTTTTCCATAACTGAACACTTTCATGTACCCATTTATGGCAAGTTTCTATAACAAAATAAGCAATAATGTTAAGGGCTAGAAAGGGGGGCATATGTGTCGTTGACATTTCTTGTTGTTTTTTTTTTACTTTTTTTTATGCAAATGAAACTTTAAAACTACTGATTTTTATACATATAAAGATGATGTAACGGCTGTTATTTAAACAAAATATAAGCTTTACACACGACTACATTGTACATGAACATGCGTTTTGATCACGGCAAATCTCTGTGATTTTCCACCGGCGATTGCAGGTAACACACCTGTAAACAGTCCCTGTATGAACTCAGTGTTTTTTTTCACTTTTGGGGGAAGGGGGTCAGTGCCCATTGGAGGGGGAAAAATGCAACAGGAGGGGGATTTTTATACGGATCTAAAATATTGATGTGTGACATGATAAACTTGTTGGGATACCAGGAGTAGCTCCCATTACCTATATGAAAAACCTTGCTTAACAGTAAGTCTTACAGGCATAAAATAAAACATTTCAGCTTTGAGGGGGGAAAAAAACATACTATTTTGAGGGGGAAATAGGGAGAATTTCGCCGAATATTTTGGTGAAAAAAAACACTGGTTCAACTATGCAAATAACTAAGGGATATTGAATGATTTATTGATTTTTATAAATACTTAAAAAATGTGTTAAAAAAATCGAGTGTGTGTTGTTTTTCTCTCTTGTGCTCCAAAGTATGTTCTTAATGTAAACATTAATGGGTTTGCTATTAATATAGGATAAAATCAACCTCTTGACTTTAAGTCCTCTACGCAGCAGTTTTGTAAGAAGTCTCAGAACCTACAACCATTTTTATCAATAATACGAACTAGGATTACATAATTGATTTACAAGTTCGTAACAATCTTATATGTGGTTGAGTGGTTTATATATACATGTATGCCTTGATTAAATTCAAATTGATATAAATATCTGAAAAAGATTATTTGATAAAAGAAGAATAAAAACTTATTGCAGCTCTATTATGTAAATTATAAGTGAGCAAAATGTTAAAATACTGTTGTAAACAGGGGCCCAAGAAGGACAAAATAAAGTATATGTACAAATACAAAATTGAAATAAGCCCAGACAGTTATTTATATTTTACTGCTATCTTTTGTTTACAAAAAAAACCAAAATGAAGTGTTAAGAAATTTCTAGGGAGTGTGAAACCACCAAAAGTAAGGCATTTTGCAATGAATAAAAGTCTCAGTAAGATTTTAAATACAAGATTTTAAATACAACAATCTAGAACTTAATGAGGCGGCATAAACTGTGTACACTTAAACTTTCTATAATTGTAAATGAAAATTACAACATTTTATTTTAGTGATTGTAGAAATGAGTACCGTAAAATTCCTATTAAACGCCCCCGGGGGCTAAACATTTTTCAAAAGGGGGGCTATTATTACAACACAGTTTTTCCTAAATCCAAAAATCACTGTAAATACATTTAGTGTTAGCAAGTGTTGGTAATGACATTAAAAAGTGTTAAGGTTTTAAAGTTCATATTATACATATTTGTGTTTACTATAAAATACTATGGATTCTGAATGATTTGAATAAAATTATGGCTTAAATTATGAATTCAGCACTGATGAGTAGATTGTTTTCCTTATCAAAAGGCCTGGGGGGCCTTTATTAGGGGAGGGGCGTTTATTAGGAATTTTACGGTAATTTATTTTTAATAATGTAATAAATGTATGGATAAAAAATATAATCTTTTCAGAAATCTCTCAGTCTGGAAACAATTAAAAAATAACTATCTATGTCACATAGTTTTTCAACCTCTGTTAAACCCCTCTTTATGAAGGTCGGAGTTTGCTGTTTATTTTATAAATCACAATTTTTATCCTCTTCTTTTCTTACACTGTGTTATGTACAAATCAATACAGGAAATGATGTTGTTTGCTAGCCTACAACAATAAAGATTACGCAAAAAGTGATGATTATGTGTTCCGTCAAATTTGTTCGACTACCTAACGTTGTATCTCTTGGTCTCTTTTACCGATATATACATAGAGAGTAATATGAAATTTATTTGAGTACTACTTCTTAATCTATAAGCCCAACTAACTGTACTATGTGATGAGATATTGTGCTATTTTGTGTGTGGGCAATATCTCCCCTCTAAGATTCTGAGCAAGAACAAACATATCCCAGAATCTCGCTTTCGGACATCAATACAATGTATATTTTGACTATACAAGTTATGAAATAATGATAATAATGATCATGATGATCATGGTGATTGCAATAAAAAGAATAGATAAGTTAAGTTTCAGTCACTGCCACTATGTATTATTCCAAATGCAAAACAGGGCCAATCCGCCCGTGTTATTACATAAAATCAGAAGTAAAAGTGTTGCAGTGAATGTATAGTTTGCATTCTAATGCATTTTGTATATTGTTAAGAAAGTTTGGTCACTGTATTGATGTGTGATTGTAACAGCTTGTAATGTTTTCAGCTATCTCTATATATAGGGATCAATATTTAGTTAACAAACTATTCAAACATGCAGTACATGTCTTTTGTTGCTATATTGCCTGTTTATGTGTTCTACTTTTATATTGTTAGGTAATGATGGTGATATATGACCAGGTTTGAACTTGACTTTTTTTCTTCAGAAGAGTTAACTGTAACAGAATGTGGACATGAAAATATTTATGTTCATTGATCTATATCATGTTTTTGAAACAGCATTTCGAGGGCTTGGGGTGAAAGGGTTGTAACTCATATCAAATAAAGAAGGAGTTACGACCCTTTAACACCAAGCCGTTGATTTGATTGTCTGTTTTAAATAATTATCAAGATAATTATATTTCTCATAATTATTATATCCTAAGTCTAAGAAGAGCATTATCTAACATATAGGAAAAGTGCCTCCGTACTAAAAGCATTGACAGTTTTCTTTTAACATATGTTTCAAGTGGACTGAAAGTTGAATAATATGACATTAATGCGGAGGCTGTAGACACATTTCCTCATTAATCTGTATAGATTTATTATGAGAAAAATGTGACGTTGCAAAAAATAATAGAAAATCTACAGTATAAGATTGTTTCTATATCAGAATGTTTTTCTCTTTACAGATGTTTATGGACCCTATGTTTGCTGAACTCGAATCAAGAGTTAAAGAACATGAAAGAATTTTGGACAAAATTAATGAGTAAGATAATTGCTATATATATATATATAAGAGAGAGAGTTGGGTTTCCATCTGGAATGTATCTATACTGTTAAATATAATAGGATATTTAGTTTGGATCTGTTTGCTATATGAAGAATATTGTGTAAGTAGAATAAAATTATAAAATCATAATTATTGGGATAATTAAAAAGACTAAGGTAAGGTGGCTGACAACTTATCAATAACTACTGATGGAACCCTTTCAGTGTCTTTGGATTCTTTAGGTGGATTCTTTAGGAAGCTATCCAGCAAGCTCAATGCAGGTGATAATAGATTCTGTGTAGGTGCCGACTCATTCCTGAAATAATGCATGGAGAGGCATATGAGCCGCGTCACGACAAAACCAACACAGTGCGTTTGCGACCAGCATGGATCCAGACCAGCCTGCGCATCCATGCAGTCTGATCAGGATCCATGCTGTTAGCTATCAGTTTCTCTACTTGTAATAGGGTTGGAAAGCGAACAGCATGGATCCTGATCAGACTGCGCGGATGCGCAGGCTGGTCTGGATCCATTCTGGTCGCAAACGCATTATGTTGGTTTTGTCGTGAAGCGGCTCATATGAGTCTTTCTCTATAATAATTATAATGTGAGATGGCATACAATGGTTATACACATAGTCTAGTTTTAGTATGTGTTTGATCAAGGAGTTACTTGAAATAAAAATTACAAATGTACTTCCTCATTGCACATTTTTGTAAGGACTGGTTAAAGACATGCATGGAGCAGTTACATTTGTATCTCTCTATCTTCATTGTTCCTAAAAAGAGCTTTGAAATTTATTAGAAAAACAAACAAAAACAAAGGTCCCTGACTATGTCTCCTGCCACTCACTGCTTGACTTTGAACCCTCTGTTTAATTATTCAGTGTAAAGAAGCTACCATGCTGCATCTCAGAAGGTTGCTGATCATATTTGGGTAGTGTTTATACCTGAAATAATGCTCCAAGTCGGTTCCAATAGAATAAAGTTGATAATATGAGCTACATTTTTGTATGTACTCAACCACTCAGTTATCTCTACCCGTCTGGTGCTTGGGACTTACAAGGGGTCTTTAATGACCTATTCAGTGTTGATGTAATTTAAAACCAATGAGTCGTGTACAGATTCAATCAAACCAAGTCTGCAATTTTCATGTTATTTTGTTGTGATTAATGCTTCCAGGGAATCACCCTTTTTCCAGATTTTAAAATAAGCCATCTTGTCAAGTTAATGATCAAGACTGTAATATAACAGACAGTATTGTAGGAAATCATTAAAACATTGATTTCAATGAAGGTTAAAATGTACATATAGCAATATTAAAGTTTAATGTACATTGTTTAAAGATCCTGTAACTCAATTTTTGTATGGTTTTATATCATAAGTATAATGCTCATATGAAGATTTATCAATATTGTAAGTTCCAAAAAGCATTATTTTTAAAGATATTACCAAATTTATATTTCACGTTAACAAAGGGAGGTTATTAGAAATGTGTTTTCTATAAAGTCTATCCAGGAACGATGGTTAGGAAACTAACCGCCTATATGACTGAAATACTGTTGGGAAAAGGCGTAAAATGAAACAAACAAACTATAAAGTCCAAGTCAAATTTTCCAATAAAAAATGAATGCATTTATTTTTATGATTACATATAATGTGGACAAATATTTGCAGTACATATTTTACATATTCTTTGATGTTAGAAGCATTATTATATACATAATATTATAAAATTTCACTTAAGTGTGGTTACAACCTTAATTACAACATACAGGATCTTTAAATTGATTTAAATCTAGGTGTTAAGTGAAAAATGTAAAGGATATAAAGAGATCAAAGCTATCAGCTGTTACACATTGGTAGATATAGTGTATATCTGTGTGTTGTGGATAAATAACATATACATGTAATGCTAAATTTATAAGAAAATCATTACATTTCTTTTGTAAGAATTTTCGTGTATAAACACGTTATTTGCAGTTGATGCTGATACATGTGCATGTATGTTTGAATAATATAAAACTGGCACATTTTCCCTGCATTGCAATACACTCTTTGTTATGTGTGATTATATAGAAAATGAAAGGTTGTAAATTAAAAAAGGAGTGTCTTGTCAACCCTGTTTGACTCTTTTTACCATGATGGCAAAGTATTTATAAACTTCAGTACCATTTATTGCATAATTAGAGCTTTAATTAGAATAATAACTCATAATCATGTTCCTGAATCTAATCTTGAATGTATGTAAAAAAAGTTGACAGTGATTATAATTGCCTTAATGTTTGTAACTGAAAATAGCAATCGTGTAGTTTTACCTAGGATGAGACTATGTTAAACTGAGACTGTTTTTGAGGTTGTTTTTTTTTCCCCAAAAAATATCAACAATTGGATGCAACCATAGAACCTTACTCATCCCAGGTTGTAATAATTCATGAAGTGTTATGTTTAAATTGTACAGTCAATATGAAAGTATGGAAGTTTTGATCAAATTACTTGTTTTATCAGGTCCTAAGTGTATGTAAAATAGTTCTTGCTTATAATGATTTTGTATTGTACTTCAGCGATATGAAGAGAGAGCAGGAGATTGAGAGGAAAGCCAAGGAACAGGCTCATCTACCTGGTCCATTGAAGGGGAGGTAAGTACATGTAGTTAAAACTTAGATGTGAAGGAATCATTCAGGTTGAACTTTGATATTGTTTTGTTTAGCCGAAGTTTGACAGAATTTCAAACATAATACCCACTTGAAGTAACTTAATCTGTAACCCTGCATAAACACAAGAATCTGAGCTGAATTAGAGAATATACTTCTCCATATTGCATTACATATTGACCCACCCTTGTAGTATTATCTTTCAGTGGCGTTTACATAGGGGTGTCATCGATTCAATCGATATCGGTGTATCAACGATCTTTGTTATCCGATTCCATATCGATTCCATTTCTTAAATATCGGATATCGAATGCACATATATTTCTAGCTAAAGAGACTTCAGCGAACAGATTTTATAGAACTGATAGACCTGTTTACTGTCAGAAATGTCAAAATAAAAGCGACATTCAAAGTTATGGAAGCCAGAAACAGTTTTTTTCTAAAATGAAAACGGAAATCAATGCCAAAGCCTTCCAGTGTCTCTAACGAATGCTGCCTAATTTCGTTGTTATCTCGCACGTGTGCTAAGTGGATGGCAAGACCCCTCAATTCAGATTTTAAAAAGGGAAAATGCCAAGAAAAATTTGTCAGTGTTTCTTTGTAAAAATTATGATTACAAAATGTTAAACTTTAATAATAAATCAAAAACTTTAATAATAAATCAGGTTCTAAACACCAGGCCTTGACACTAACTTTTTTATCAGGTGGTAAGCAGGACCACTAGATTTGAAATTAAGGTTGTCCTTTCAGAAGTCAAGTGGTCAATTATTATTATCCGACGATGCATCATTACTAGCATCATTTGAATGCAATTTGTACCTAGCTTAATATTACAAATTCTTAACTCTTTTAACTTGCATAAACAAAATTTTAGCGACTTAAAATGAAAGTAATTGATGCTTTAAGACCTTCTTTAACTAATCAGATTAATCTATTAATGAACCATATACATGTTCATAGGACAAATAGTTTTAAACAAAATGTATATAACATGTTTTTGACCAAATCGCCATTCTCCCAAATGAGCCTTGCACAAACCAGAAAGTTCAAGTGGTCCGACGGACCAGTGCATTTTAAAATTAGGTGGTCCTTGCCAAAATTAGGTGGTCTTTGACCAACGGACCACCGCTAATGTCGAGGCCTGTAAACACTATAATTTGCCAATTAAACCCGGCTTAATTGGAACGGCAAGGACGGGATTTAGCATGATCGGTAATGACATAATAACAACAACTAAAGTAAAATGGAAAAGGCTTTAAACTTTATAGTTACTAGTCATTAGTTTTCATTTATAGCTATATGATAAAAAAAGAAACAAATTGTTCAGTTTTCATAGTTTATCTTTTTTGCATTTGTCTAAATATAACTGCTTTGTCAGTGTCCTTAGGAAACATTTAAAAAGACTTGAAAGCTAAAATTTAGCCTGGCAATCGATATATCGCTGTATCGCCGATAATTCATTACCGATATATCGATACAAAAATCCTTATCGATGACACCCTACATTTACAATGAGTAAATTACTTTCTTTGTTTTCATGACACTATTTTACTTTTTAATACATTTAAGAAATTTTCAAAAAAACTAACCATGAATCAGGATGCATGCTGCTTTATTGGTGAACAAATTTTTCAGAAATCAGCAAAGTTCTGGCCATGTCATCAAAAAGTTATATCATTCACTTTTATTAGATAATTCATAGGAGCTTTTTCACTGTAGTGTCATTGGGAAGAAATCTTGCTTACCCTAAATATTACAAATTATTAGGAGCCTTTGACATAATCTGAATAGCCTTAAAAATATTGAAAATGTTGACTAATGTTATGAAATATATTTCAGTGGTCAAGAATTAACAGATGTTATGAAGAAGGTTGAAGAAATGATTGTTTATGAGATTGATGAAAATGAAGAGGATGAGGAAAATGTGAGTATTTAGTACAACAATTTATTGTTTAATAATTTGAATCAACCAGACAAAAGAAATGCCAAAGCTCTTTATCCACCAGCTGGGAAATCAGCGTATGACCAGTGAGACCTAAAATCCAGCAAATTTAAAAATTGTCCAGAGTTAATGCAAAGGAGTTTCCAGAGTTAATGCAAAGGAGTTTAATATCAAAATGCTTTAGTTATGTAAACAACAATATAGCGTCGGGTTAGAATAAACTGGCAGACTGCATATGACATAGGTATGACATTTATTGTCACTACTTTCATTCGAAGCATTTAAATTCAGCGTCATTTTAAGTATAAGATAAACTGCAATGGTTTATGGTTGATATTTAAAGCAGTGTCGCATTGTTTTGGGGTTGTTTGTTTTTCAGAAAGAAGAAGAAAAACCGTTTAGTTTTATGGAGCAGTGGATTGAGAACCGGCGTAAAAGAGCTATGGGCGAGGAACCAGTTGAGGAAGATGAAAAACCAGAAGAACCCAAAAAACCACAAAAAGACAGAAAGTAAAGACTTTAAGCTGATTTTATTGTGTTTTATAAATACTTTTCTCATGGTGCATATAAAGGGCCTTCCATCTACCAAATCTGCAATAGAATATTGCCGCAGTCCCCCACCAAAATTATATGTTTTTTCTCCCTAACTGAGGTAAAAATTCCCCCTCACAACATATAAAATATAATGGAAAAAAATGAAAACTTTTGCTGTTTGACAAGAAAAATCAATCTGTTTCACGGTGTTTTTGTGAGATGAATACACCATCTAGTTCAAAATGAAAAATTTCAATGACAACCCTGAAAAAAAAAGTTTAAAATTCTTTGAAAGATTTGTGAACTAAATAAAAGGTAATTATTTGTTTAATGTAGATACATAAGTTAGATGATCATTGTTATATATGATTATTTAATAATTTCAGACGTATGCAGATACGTAAGCTAAATGATCATGGTTATATGTGATTATTTAATAATTTTAGACGTATGCAGATACGTAAGCTGGATGATCATGGTAATGCAGCAGTGACGTCACACAGTCTGGCCGCATACGTCTCATGTTTACAAGGTGACCATCTGAAGAGATTTACATCGAAAATTACAGCAGATTGTCAACTCTGGCTAGCCAAAATGTTCAGGTAACATAATCATATCCTCTATTTAGCTGTTTTCCGTTTTCAAGGTCTTATATGATTTTGCATCTTATGCTTTTAATTGGTGAGATACAAAGTCATATTTCACTGTTTGAAAAAGTAGAATTCAAAATTTTTACAGTATTTTACAAAAAGAATTTTTGTATTGTACATTAATTGACAAAACAAAGAAATAAACTTTAAAATACAGATTTCCATAATGTTGTGAAGACATCATATAAATTGCATTTTTTATAACACTTTAATAATACCTGACCAATTTTATAAAAATAACTTATAAAATATGATTAAAGAAAAAACCAGAAAAAAAAACCACTATGACATCAAATAAGAAGAAAATTTGTTAATTACAGGGATTTATCAAATGCTTTCCCATTTTGCGGACACCAGATATATATTATTTCCACTAATGACTTTAGTCACTGCTGGAAGTATTAACACTGGTCCTTATTTAATAAAAAATAACTTCAATAACATTCTAAATCCAACAATTATTTTCTACAATTAAAAATGATTTACCACATTGTATAAGTCAGTGAATGTATAATTGAAAGATCTTTCAATGTTAAAAACTTGAGATAAAACTTGTGAGATAATCTTTTTTTTATCACTATGTTAAAAGCCAGGAAATTTTTAAGAAATTTGAGAGCAAAAGAAAAACTTTGAGCAAAATTTTAGTTCGGCCCGCATTTTAACCTATTGAACATAGAAGAACCGCAAGTGTGTGTTATTTAAGAAATAACATCGGCCTCAGAGTTTTTTACCGGCTATTTAACACCGGTTTGGAGTTTTGATGCGTTGGAATTGACCACGAAGGCCGTAGGCTCAGCCCCGGTAATATTATTCCTTAAGTCATAAGTGTTTAGAAATTCAAAGTGAAGCACTATTAAGATGTTAAATTTATTGTTAGGTTTGACGAGGCGTCGGTTTTCTACCATGAAGAATCTAGAGATGGTCTTGTACGAATCTGCCGCTTAGCTTTGTATCAGAAATATCCGAAGTATATTACTGAAGGGTTTGAGGCCCTATATTCTAGACCACCTGTGATATATATAAGTTCAGCTGCCCAGCCTGGACTCAGTAACTACCTATGCTTACAGGTATTGTAATATTTTGTTTAGTTAGTGTTAGACAGAAATAATGTTATCAATATATTGACAAAACGCATATTTTTGTTTGTTTTGCACAAATAAAAAAAGAAAAGAAATTTGTTATTCATAAATATATGTAAATGATGTTTAACTATGCAGAGACCTAACAGATTGCCTGCACTTTTTAGCAAAATTAATGTAATGTGCCCATTAAAGTAAAAGCAATTTGCCTACTTGAATTGCTTTAACACCGGAAATAAAATGTTGTTATACATAATACTTGGATCATTAAAAACACTGTTACCATGTTGTGATTTCTCTAACTAAATCATCTAGAAAAGCAGTGTTAAGGTACAGCCAGGATTCAAACATTCCAATCCAAGCCCAGAAGACTGCACACTTAATTCCAAAAAATTGAAGTTGTGCTGTTGTGAGATTGGCAAATTTTATGTCAAAAAACAAATATTGGAAGTAGAAAGAAATGTAGATCATTTCAAGAAGAACTAAGTATGCACATAATTAAAATGCAGTGTATATTTTGACCATATTTTCAGTTGGGTCTTCCCATGTCATCTATATGTTCTGTACCATGTAATACCTTGTTTGGATCCAACACCAAAATGGTAAGTTTTAACAATCATGTATAAATGTTATAAAACTGATAGGTGAAAATATTCATAGAAATGTATGCTAATTTCTACCAAAAACCATCATTATCTTCACTCTGGTTGATACTGATAAAACTAACTATTCTGTTCACAACCTCATTATGCAAGCTTTTTATGTCTTATTTTTTATGTAAGATTTTTGTAAAGATCAAAATGATCTCATACCTGAGTGCATTTAGCATGTGATCTGATGTATATCTACATGATTCTGGACTTAACCCATAATCTGCTGGAATCGAAAATGATTTGCCGTTGTTACCAGTATATAGCCAAGCCAGCATGCATGTCTGTGCAGTCTGACCAGGATTTATACTGCTTATAGTTCTGTTTTTTTATTTTTTTTGTATGAATAAAATGCCTCAAACGTTGAAGAAATTGTTCTCAATTCAAAGCAGGGCAAATCAATTTCACAAATTGAGCAGACTATGGGTTAACAGATGATAGGTGTCACAAAGAGATTGTTCTACTTGTTATTTCCATAACTATTTCAGATATATTTCTTACGTGTTTGGCAAAATGTATCTTTTATAGCTTATTATCTTTTAAAAATATTTTATTAACAATCAATAATTGTATCATAATGGAAAAAAAACAACAACAAAAAACATGCTTTAGTTAAATGTGTGGGAATACCATGTTAATATTGGTTCCTATATGCTCACAGCGACCAAACAGACATGAACGTATGGTAAGTTTCGAAGGGTACGAAACCTTGGTACTTTACACCTATATGTCATGTATATGTTATGATTATTGTGTTATTTTAATGGACCTCTATCACCTGCAGTTGACAATTCTGTGTTCTGAAGTTTTTCCTGCATGTGAATTTCTGCATTTTTCTGCTTTTGTGTTGAACTATACACAAATTTCTGTAGAAGATAACTGTTTGAAATTTTTATGCCCCCACAATGTGGGAGCATATAGCGTTGCACTTGTCCGTCAGTCCATACGTCCCGAAATATTGTGAATGCAACTCCTCTTAAACCGGATGGCAGATTTTGCTTAACCCATTACTTCATATACACGCCTTTTAACGCCTTTTTCCCCCCCCCCCCCCTTTTTGTTGTCTTAAATGATGAAAAAATGCCTTATTTAGGCCCCAAACACTTGTTTTTGTTTGAGAAATGTTGTTGAAAAAAGTGACCTCTTTTTCGGCGCGGCCCCCCAACCAAAAGATACATCAGGGGGTTGCCAGAAGGGGGATGTGCCCCCTTCTGTTTGGGGGGTTTGAAGGGGGGCGGAGTCCCCCTCATCGCCAAGAAAATTTTAGACTTGTGAGAGGCTGTAAATGACCCCAGATTGATCATAAGGTAACGTGTAACCAACGCTGAAAAGCATTTGACTCTATCTCAATCCATTGAGAAGTTGCAGCACTTTGAAATCAATTTTGATGGAAAAAATCAACGCAAAATAGTGATTTTTGGCAATTTTGAGATGTTCCCTCGTTGCCATGGTAACAGAAAATTTAAGCCTGAGCATGTTGTTGCAAGGGCAATGGTCCAGTCAACATTTGTGCAAAGTTTGATTAGTGTTGAAGCAGTTTTTATAGTATTATAGCAATTTGAACTTGTAACGGGAGACTTTTCAATGAAAACAGCCATTTTTCACAAAATGCTCATGAAGTAATGGGTTAATGAAAAAAATAAAAACATCTACAAAACAACAATTTTTCTTCAAATTTATATGACAGGCCATGTTTAAACATGAAAAAACGCGATTTAGGGTAATTTCAAGTATTTTCATCATTTTCTGTTAACCCATTACTTCATATACACGCCTTTTAACGCCTTTTTCACCCCCCCCCCCCTTTTTGTTGTCTTAAATGATGAAAAAATGCCTTATTTAGGCCCCAAACACTTGTTTTTGTTTGAGAAATGTTGTTGAAAAAAGTGACCTCTTTTTCGGCGCGGCCCCCCAACCAAAAGATACATCAGGGGGTTGCCAGAAGGGGGATGTGCCCCCTTCTGTTTGGGGGGTTTGAAGGGGGGCGGAGTCCCCCTCATCGCCAAGAAAATTTTAGACTTGTGAGAGGCTGTAAATGACCCCAGATTGATCATAAGGTAACGTGTAACCAACGCTGAAAAGCATTTGACTCTATCTCAATCCATTGAGAAGTTGCAGCACTTTGAAATCAATTTTGATGGAAAAAATCAACGCAAAATAGTGATTTTTGGCAATTTTGAGATGTTCCCTCGTTGCCATGGTAACAGAAAATTTAAGCCTGAGCATGTTGTTGCAAGGGCAATGGTCCAGTCAACATTTGTGCCAAGTTTGATTAGTGTTGAAGCAGTTTTTATAGTATTATAGCAATTTGAACTTGTAACGGGAGACTTTTCAATGAAAACAGCCATTTTTACAAAATGCTCATGAAGTAATGGGTTAATGAAAAAAATAAAAACATCTACAAAACAACAATTTTTCTTCAAATTTATATGACAGGCCATGTTTAAACATGAAAAAACGCGATTTAGGGTAATTTCAAGTATTTTCATCATTTTCTGTTAACCCATTACTTCATATACACGCCTTTTAACGCCTTTTTCACCCCCCCCCCCCTTTTTGTTGTCTTAAATGATGAAAAAAATGCCTTATTTAGGCCCCAAACACTTGTTTTTGTTTGAGAAATGTTGTTGAAAAAAGTGACCTCTTTTTCGGCGCGGCCCCCCAACCAAAAGATACATCAGGGGGTTGCCAGAAGGGGGATGTGCCCCCTTCTGTTTGGGGGGTTTGAAGGGGGGCGGAGTCCCCCTCATCGCCAAGAAAATTTTAGACTTGTGAGAGGCTGTAAATGACCCCAGATTGATCATAAGGTAACGTGTAACCAACGCTGAAAAGCATTTGACTCTATCTCAATCCATTGAGAAGTTGCAGCACTTTGAAATCAATTTTGATGGAAAAAATCAACGCAAAATAGTGATTTTTGGCAATTTTGAGATGTTCCCTCGTTGCCATGGTAACAGAAAATTTAAGCCTGAGCATGTTGTTGCAAGGGCAATGGTCCAGTCAACATTTGTGCCAAGTTTGATTAGTGTTGAAGCAGTTTTTATAGTATTATAGCAATTTGAACTTGTAACGGGAGACTTTTCAATGAAAACAGCCATTTTTACAAAATGCTCATGAAGTAATGGGTTAATGAAAAAAATAAAAACATCTACAAAACAACAATTTTTCTTCAAATTTATATGACAGGCCATGTTTAAACATGAAAAAACGCGATTTAGGGTAATTTCAAGTATTTTCATCATTTTCTGTTAACCCATTACTTCATATACACGCCTTTTAACGCCTTTTTCACCCCCCCCCCCTTTTTGTTGTCTTAAATGATGAAAAAATGCCTTATTTAGGCCCCAAACACTTGTTTTTGTTTGAGAAATGTTGTTGAAAAAAGTGACCTCTTTTTCGGCGCGGCCCCCCAACCAAAAGATACATCAGGGGGTTGCCAGAAGGGGGATGTGCCCCCTTCTGTTTGGGGGGTTTGAAGGGGGGCGGAGTCCCCCTCATCGCCAAGAAAATTTTAGACTTGTGAGAGGCTGTAAATGACCCCAGATTGATCATAAGGTAACGTGTAACCAACGCTGAAAAGCATTTGACTCTATCTCAATCCATTGAGAAGTTGCAGCACT